>NC_136732.1:36561500-36641500 GCF_936440315.1 Barbus barbus | reverse complement strand
TCCGTTTGAAGTTCCTTATGCCAGAAGATCAGGATCAGGAAGCATCAGTAGATGGAGTGTGTAGGCTGTGTTTATAAACAGAAGAGTTTGTTCTCTTTTGGAGCCCAAGTTTCAGCAAGCACTTTAGAGCTGCTGTGTTGTGTTTGGAAAGGAAGTGATTGGGACAAAGGGAAGACGCTGTGTGTTTGCGTAGCTCTTTGTGTGTGCACGTGTTTGTGTGTGTGTGTGTGCAGGGGCTTTAACTGCATTTCTTCCCTCACTCTGTGTGAGGTTTTCTCTCAAGGAAAGAAAAATCTAAGGTCAAACTTGTACCATTGTCTCCCTCTGTAAGTCTTTAGGTGTCTATGGAGGAACGCAGACAAATTAGTGTGAATCACACACAAATGGCAGCATTGACTTGTCCACCGACTCTAGTGTGTTTCTTCATGCTGTCATGTTCTGGGAATGTGCTGTATGCATTCATACCCATATCTATATTCTATTCTTTGTTCTTCTTCTATGTGTGTGAGAGAGTGTTTTGTTTCATTGCACACAACCCAAACCTCGTAGTCACGAGACGACACCCCTGTCCCCCTCCCTTCCCGGCACGCTCTCTGTTCATTGGCTTTGTAGAGCAGTAGAAAACAAACAGCGTGCGATTCCTCTAACACTGCGCTGTGGGAGGCATTAATCAAAGGGAGAGACTGTATAAAATATAAAGCTCTGCAGCTCTTGGCTCTTAGTCATTGACGCTCCTGTTGAATCCATCAACCTCAAAACGGTGGCTCAGGCCAGAGAGTTTTATATGCCCGCAGTAGCTGTCCAGTTAACACTGTGTGACTTTTTGAAAAGTCAAAGACTTGAGAAGAGACTTTACTTGATTTGTTTTTGGTCCTTTATAGATCTTTTTGCTGTCCAGATCATTTTAGTAATTAAAAATATACTTGTCATTAGAGTTTAGGTTATATTATGATGGATGTAAACTCATTATTAGTGGACAGTTATTTGTTGTTATTGGTGTCGTCAGCCATAGTTTAGTTTATTTATTTATTTATTTATTTAAAATATATATTTTTGTAATTTTATTTTTGGTAATTAATTTATTAAATTTATATTTGATACTGTGTATATTTATTATTTATATACAGTGGTGTGAAAAAGTGTTGGCCCCCTTCCTGATTTTTTATTTTTTTGCATGTTTGTCACAATTTAATGTTTCAGATCATCAAAAAAATTCAATATAACTGTGGTTTATCACACCTGAGTTCAGTTTCTCTTGCCACGCCCAGGCCTGATTACTGCCACACCTGTTCGCAATCAAGAAATCACTTAAATAGGACCTGCCTGACAAAGTGAAGTAGACCAAAAGATCCTCAAAAGCTACACATCATGTTGAGATCCAAAGAAATTCAGGAACAAATGAGAAAGAAAGTAATTGAGATCTATTAGTCTGGAAAAGGTTATAAAGCCATTTCTAAAGCTTTGGGACTCCAGCGAACCAGTGTTAATTTCGTTGACGAAGACGACGACGAAAAATATTCGTCAACGAACCTTTTTTCTGTGACTAAGACGAGACGTCGACGAGCTAAAACTAATATCTGATGATAAAAACTATGACGAAATTTATGCGCGTCTTCATTAACAAGACGAGACGGGACTAAAATGTTATTTGAGGACTACCGGACATTCAAAATACATCCTATAGGCTAAATTAACTGTCTTGTCTTTCAAAATGTGCGTCTCTGTCATTGGAAAAGGGGTGTTTGCATGGCAGCCGCGGTGGACGGATAGGCTACCAAAACGCAAACTAGCGATCTGAAACAATGGCCTCAGCACCCGAAGGGTTAGGGAGTGGGTGACCAGACGTCCCGTTTTTCCCGGGAGTCACAATTCATTTGTCGATTAACTTAGTCAGTGAAGGTGCGATAGGCAGAATCGCGCTGATAGAAGTGCTCTCTCTCGCGCACGCTCCCCTTCTTCAGTTCTCATACAGCGCGCGATCAGTTCTCAGTGCTCAAATACACACACAGCAATCCAAATGTCTATCATGTAGAGCATCTCACGGAAATATAGTCCGTTATGGTTTAAGTGAGCTTAAACAGGTGGGTGAAAACTGAATGTATGTCAGTAGGCTATTACATGCATACCTTCCATTTTAAATGGACAGCATTCCTAATTATCTGTCATAAATGTTAACCAACAAAAGATGTTAAATAAATGTATAGTTAAGTAAACCTACCGTATCTGAAAAATTAGTTTAATTTATATCTCTACCAAAAAATAAAAATTTATTCCAGTTTTTCCAAATTCAATCCTTGATTCAAATTTCTCATAACTAAGCTTAATTGATTTGGTCTAAAGAGAGAAGTATTGATGACTATTTTTGTTAGAATACTACATATAAAATAGCTACCAAAATAAATGTTGGTAACTGCAGTTTGACTAAAAGTAATGGCTAAAAGTTGACAAATGCAATGACTTTTCGTCGACTAAAACTATGAAAGACTCAAATGACTAAAATGTGACTAAGACTATTAAGCATTTTCGTCTCAAGATAAAGACTAAGACTAAATCAAAAATGCCTGCCAAAATTAACACTGCAGCGAACCACAGTGAGAGCCATTATCCACAAATGGCGAAAACATGGAACAGTGGTGAACCTTCCCAGGAGTGGCCGGCCGACCAAATTACCCCAAGAGCGCAGCGACAACTCATCCAAGAGGTCACAAAAGACCCCACAACAACATCTAAAGAACTGCAGGCCTCACTTGCCTCAGTTAAGGTCAGTGTTCATGACTCTACCATAAGAAAGAGACTGGGCCAAAATGGCCTGCATGGCAGAGTTCCAAGACGAAAACCTCTGCTGAGCAAAACAACAAAGGCACATCTCAGTTTTGCCAGAAAACATCTTGATGATCCCCAAGACTTTTGGGAAAATACCCTGTGGACTGACGAGACAAAAGCTGAACTTTTTGGAAGGTGTGTGTCCCATTACATCTGGCGTAAAAGTAACACAGCATTTCAGAAAAAGAACATCATACCAGCAGTAAAATATGGTGGTGGTAGTGTGATGGTCTGGGGCTGTTTTGCTGCTTCAGGACCTGGAAGACTTGCTGTGATAAATGGAACCATGAATTCAGCTGTCTACCAAAAAATCCTGAAGGACAATGTCCGGCCATCTGTTCGTGACCTCAAGCTGAAGCGAACTGGGTGGCCCAACCAGTTATTAGGTTTAGGGGGCAAGCACTTTTTCACACAGGGCCATGTGGGTTTGCATTTTGTTTTCCCTTCATAATAAAAAACTTCATTCAAAAACTGCATGTTGTGTTTACTTGTGTTATCTTTGATTAATATTTAAATTTGTTTGATCTGAAACATTAAAGTGTGACAAACATGCAAAAAAAATAAAAAAATCAGGAAGGGGGCCAACACTTTTTCACACCACTGTATAAAGACACGCATACAGACAAAAAAAAAAATAGTGTGAACTTTTTAACAGGATGAACATGTCTGAATTTTTCTCATTTTGTAGAAATATATATATTTTTTCCATTTAGTACTGCCCTTCAGAAGCAACAGAAGATACTTGCATGTTTCCCGGAAGACAAATTAAGTACAATTTACCTCGATCTTCAAATTTAAAAAGTTTTCTCCCACCGGCTCTTAATGCATCGTATTTCCTTCAGGAGCATCAGTGAATGTTTGAACCTTTTTTTAAAAGTTGTGTTTAAAAACGTCCCTCAATTGTCCTCAGTGTGAAAACATGGATCTCAAAGTTATATAGTCACTGCTGGAAACAGTTCAAATAAGCAAAAGATGCTGGAAAAAATGTAAATATATTTTATGTAAAATATCTTACTCAGGACAGTACTAAATAAAAAAATAAAAACATGCTTTTTGTATGATCTCTCTTTTCTTAAAATTACTCACATTTTCACAGATTCTGCTAGGGGTTCACAAACTTTCAAGCAGCACTGTATATATTTATGCTGTCAAATTATTAATCGCATCCAAAATAAGTGTTTGTTTACATAATATGTGTGTACGGTGTATATTTATTATGTATATATAAATACACACACATGCAGCGTATATTTTGAAGATATTTACATGTACTGTATATATTTATATTCATATAATTTATATAATGTATAAATATATTTAATATATAAAAGTAACATTTTGCTTAAAATATATATATGCATGCATGTGTGTGTGTGTGTATACACGCAGTACACGCATATATCATGTAAACAAACTTTTATTTTGTATGCATTTAATCGAGATTCATTATCTATTTTATCTATCAATCTATCTATCAATCTATCTATCAATCTTAATCTTAATCTTAATCTTATTTTTGGTCATTTATTTTTATTAATATAATTTATATTTTGTATGTATTTATTTTAAATATATTTATTTTAAATTCTTAAATATCTTAAATTTATTCATTAGAATTTATTTATTTTAAAGTATTATTATTTTTTTTAAATAAATTTTTCATTGTTTTTGGACACTTCAATTATAGCAATTTAATGTGAAAAATTGTGGCATTAAGGTATAATATTTAATATACAGTGAAAATGGCAAATGATCAGAGTTTTATTTTTATAATTTATTAACAATTACAGATAATAAACGTATTATTTCTAATTATACTTTAAATAAATTCAGCATATACATCACACAAACACATTATTGTAAAAGTCACATAATTCGCTTTTTTGTTATTTTTTGACGGAGTGCTGTATTTTCCAGCATTTAAATGTGCATATTTGCATTCATTATCGTGCTAAATAAGGATCTGTATTTTTATGCGAGTAATGAAAATTGATCCACCCATGCCTAATGGCAGTGTTTGCGAAACCTTTATGTAACCATTATTGTGTTTGGTGCCATTAATGGTAGCTGACCGCTACTACTGTGTGAATAGCATGCGGTTAAATTGAAGAGAGCAAATTAAATTGAAAAGAGATTAAATTGTTGATCTGTAGTCCAGTGAGTCACTGCCTGATGAACAATGCTAGGTCAGTACAATGTGTGCATATGCCACTTACATAAAATAAATAAAACACCATGGTAGACAAAATTGTTTCAAATGATAATACTTTGGTTTTACAGATGTAGTTGACAAATACTGTATGTGTTAGTTATTACATAATAATAATAATAATAATAGTTTTGTTGTTACAGTGTACTTGGATTTGTTTTAAAATGTTTCCACTTTCAACATCAAATGCTTGTTTGTTTTGTTTGTTTGTTTGTTTATTTATTTAGTTTATTATTTTTGTTTCAAAATGTTTCCACAATGTCAAGTGACTTTTCTGTTTGTTTGTTTTATTTACTGTTTATTTTTAGTTTCAACAGTTTTTATCAATGTCAAGCAATGTTTTAGTTGATTTTGTTTATTTGATTTTAGTGCTTGTTTGTTTTATGCTGTGTTTTAGTTAGTATAAGCTCTCATTTGTGTTCATGCTTAACAAGTTATCGCACATGAGGACCATAACAAGTATGAATTTGATGGTGACTTCAAACTCCGTTGGTTCTCGTGTGTTTCGTAACTGATTGAGATGCTGCGGAGGGAAGGATGTGGTAGCTTTTCTCAGACTTCAGCTATGTTAAAAAATGAGCGATAGATCCTTCTATTGCTCCATTGCAGATGCCATTTTTCACTTTCCCAACTTTCAATCTAAGTTTCTCATTAGTTTGTGTGTCTGCTTACAGACCTCATTAAAGCGTATGTCCAAGTACGAGGGACTGCTTTGGGGAGTAGTGTTAGTCTCGTCACTCTCATGCTTAGGCACGGTTCACTCGACAAACAGCAGCAAACCTCGCTACACTGAGTTATGTCTTCTCCGTTCTTCATCCGCTAGAAGAAGCGCAGCCTCAGGATAAGGTCATCCTTTTCTTCATCTCTCATCTTTATTCAGAAGCTGTTGCACACCCCTTTTGCACTCAATCTATCTTGTCTTGACTTCTTTCTACCTTGTATGTCTGCAACATTGTAAATGAAATGAATTATGATGGTATTTTCTATCACATCATACGATTGTCATGCTTATTTTCAGCGTACTATGCTTTGAAACATCTTAATTGAAATCTTGCATACTATTTAGGATAGATAGCAATGCCCGAACTGACTCATTTGGTCTCCAAAGGGTCTTGAAGGGTGCTCACCTGGTGTCCTTAGTTCACCCTTCAAACACATTATGCAGTAAATAAATCTACATTTAACTGTGAGGTCACTTGTTTGAGAGTGCTTAGTTGGTCTAGTGGTACTACTGTTGCATAAGGTTTAAAAGGTCTTATATTTGAATCTCAGATAAGCTGACTTTTTAAGAAAAATAGCGCGGTGCATTTGGTTGTGATTTTTGTTTTGCATTTTATTGGACTTGATTAGCTTGACCTTAGTTGTTTAGTATCGTTAACATTTCATTCCTCCTCCACATTTGGCTTCAAGCAGGTGAAGAGACTTTTTCATGACCAGGCAGATGCAGAAGTGAGAGGGGGGCGGCAGGGCATCAAGTATGCAGAATGAGCTCACAAAATGTTACCACAATGGTTAAAGCAAATAGATTTTTTTTTAACATAATTATCTTCAGTACTACTAATATATTTGTGACCCCCACTGAATCATTTTAACACTTAGGCTTTCTGCCAAATATGGCCCTAGCAACATATTAGCAGTAAGCATGTACCAATGCTGGCTCAGCGAAAGGAGCATCGAGTGCTAGAGAAGAAAACTATCTGCCTGTGGATGTTGATTTGAAATGCATGTGTGCATATACACACAATCTCCCCTACAAAGACATCTGTTTCTCATTTGTGTGACCTCAGCCAAGAACACTTCTGAAGGTGTGGAGGCCCAGAATAATACTAAACACTGAAACTGAGAACATGCGGGGGATGCAAAGTTCATCTGTCTGTCTATCTAGCTATCTTTGTCTATCTGTCTGTCTGTCTATTTGTCTATCCATTCATCTGTCCATCCGTCGTTTGTTCTATCATTCATCTGCCTTTTCATTCATTGCATTAATCAATTTTTTGTTCATTTTATCTCTTCTATATTTCTATCGTTCTGTCCTTTTTTCGTATATCTCACAATTATTATTTTTTTCTCAGAATTGAGATATAAACTTGCAATTCTGACTTTATTTCTTGCAATTGCGAGTTTATATCCCAATATTCTGAAATTATAACTCGCAATTGTGAGTTTATATCACACAACTCTGAGAAAAAAGTAAGAATTGCAAGTTTATATTTTGCAACTCTGACTTTATAACTCAATTGTGAGACAAGTCAGAATTGTGAAATAAAAACTAGCAATTACCTTTTTTATTTTGTATTCAGTGACAGAAACGGGCTTCCATATTAAAGTATACCGTAGGTGTCTAAATTTATTTGTTGGTTTGTTTATTAATTTTGTGGTCTACTACCTTGCTACCTTATAGCATAGTCCGTTCTGTTGTTTATTATTAGTTTGACCTTTTTGACAAAAAAAAAGGATAAAAAATTGTTGCAAACTGGATTTGAAATTACATCACTTGCATGGACGTCATAGCTCATTTTGTCAGAGAGGTTGGACTAACCATTAGATGACATTACCCAACATTCTATTCTATTCTTCTGTAATGTCTCCATACATGTGAATTCAGCTGCACAAAGACCCTTCAAAGAATTAATTCCATTGAAATCAACAGCCACCATCACTTTGTGCAGAACAAAGTGTCTCTATCCTGTGCTCTTTCACACATATAAACACACACACAGCTCATACATGAAGCAGTAATTAGCAGCATCAGGGTGTGATCCCTCCACAGTGTGGGTGTTGAGTGAGGCCTAAAATAATCCAGTGAAGAATGACGAATCCCTCGAATGAAACTCATTATCAGCTGCAGCATTCCAGCAGGCTGAAGGCTCTGTGTACCTGAAACATATAATCACAGGCTTCCAAAAATCCCCTCAGTAACTCTTTGTCTAGACTTCAGAGCTGATGTGTGGCGAACATCACCAGTCAACTGCACTTGTAAAGAGATCACACGTTTTGGGAATCAGTGTTGATAGGCAAAGGAGTTGTGGAGAAAGTGATTGTGTGTGTGTTGTTGTTACAAATCTTATTTATAGATTCAAACATAGTGGCAACTGTTATCATGTACTCTACCTGTTTTTGCTCAGTGTTTATTAGTAGGAGAACTAGTATGCTAAAATGGCATATTTCAACTTTATTATTATTTTTTATCTATTTATTTATGCAGTTTCTATAACTCAAAATGCAGGTGCATGGTGTTTCCATAAGTTTCATCAGGTTTTTTTTTTTTGCTTGCTTCTCACACTCTTGTATTTTCCTCTCTCTCTTTCTGCAGATCTCTCTATAGCCCGGTCCAGAACTGTGCAGTCATGTTCAGGAACAGTCTGAAGATGCTGCTTGGCGGCAAATCCAACCGCAAGAATCGAAACAGTGGTAGGTTGAGTTTTCTTTTTAAAATTTAGAAGCTTCCCTACAACTGGACCCCCATGCAAAATGCAAAACCGCATTCAACTTTTGTCATGCAGTCAGTGTCAGTTTTCAAAAGAACCTGGGGGTAAGACAAACCTTTCAAGCTTAATGCAACTTTAACATTTGGTAGGAGAGGGTGATTCAAAATGTGTCAGTGGGTAAGCTATGTTTATCCAAGTAATTTTTCTATATAAGCAAACTTATGCTCTTTCGCGTTAGTCAGCTACTAATGTATAAAGTCATGCAAATCAGCCATACTAAAACAGAATTATTCACTGAAGCATGTTTGCCAAAATTGTAGCTGTGGGGTAAAGTGTGTTTAAATATTCTGATAATTAACCTTTTTTTTGGCTGATATATGAAAACGTGAATATGGAAAATAAAACTGAACATAGCTTACAAAGACAAATCTGTGTGCTTACAACACTCCTTGAGGTCCCATTTTGTTTTGCTCTGTCTAGCATTTTTGAATATGAAATGTTGTGTTTCTGTATGTCTGTGTGTGTATTTTAGCTCTCAGAGAGATTTCAGGCTTGTGTTGTGAGGCTTACAATAGTCAGAAGTAACTATTGGACTGAAATTAGGATTCTGTCAGCGTTCCGTTATATTAACAGGTTGTTGCATTCAAATATATGACTATTTTGTCTAACTGCACTGGCAAGGTTTCCACTTGTTTACAATTTGTTCATACTTAAAAGAAATAAAAAATAAAAATCTGCCAGTGTAGAAAGACATTATACATATTAAAGAGACACTACCATTCAAAGGTTTGGGGTCAGTAAGATTTTTAAATTGATAAATTAAATTGATGATAAAGTGACAGTCCTTTACAAAGAAATCAAATGTTCTTTTGAACATTATACTCATCAAAGAATTCAGAATCATCATGGTTTCTCCAACAAAAATATTAAGGAGAATGATTTTCAACTGTGATAATAATAATAATAAATGTTTCTTGAGCAGCAAATCAGCATATTAGAATGATTTCTGAAGGATTATGTAACTGAAGTAATGATCACAGGAATAAATTACATTTTAAAGTACTTTAAAATAGAAAACAGTTCATTTAAATATTAGTATTAGCATTTTTACTACTTTATATTTTATGAAATAAACACAGCATTGGTGAGAATAAGAGGCTTTTCAAAAACATTACAATAGTTATACATATTTTATTTTACTTTATTTTTGGCAGTTTATTGATACTCGTTGGGGTTTTTAGATTTATTATGATGTAGACTGCCTTTGTGAATGTATATTTGATTTCACATTGATTTAAGTTTTTAATAGTTGTCAATGGCCAATCCCTGACAAAAATATTATTATTTATTATTTAGTCATTGCTAAAATCTATATTCAGTTTAGGGGTGTAAGAAAATATCGATACACGTGAGTATCACGATATTTTGTTTGGCGATACTGTATCGATTCTGAAAAACGGAATATCGATATTTAAAAAAAATAATAATAATCATACAGGATTCATGGCAGTCGTTTCGTTTTGAGTTCATATCCCGACCGCTAGAGAGCGGTCTTCATCTCAGAACTTAAACAGTGACAGGAAATACTAGCATTAGGGCACACCACTAATGTTAGCAAATAATTAGCTTCCAGTAATGGAGGATGAAAGAATTGTTCCAGTTCCTGTTTTGGTGTACAAAGCTGAAGTGTGGCGTCATTTGGGCTTTTGTTGTAGCATCTGCCCCGGGACCGCGGCGCGAGCGCCACCTCGGTTTCGCCGCTTGCCGCGTCCCGTAGAGCCTTTGCGTGAGGCGCGGCGGGCGTTAGGGTCGCCGCACGGCTGCAGCTTTCTCTCGTGTTGGGGGCGTTTCGTCGCGTCTCGGCGATTCCACGCGGAACATAAATACAAACTGAAAAACCTGTGACATCCAAGTTGAAAGGTTCTGCGACTGTTCAATATCTGTATTTATTTTATTGTTGTACAATTGTTTTGTTTTCTTTAGGAATCCTGCAAGCAATTTATTTTTCATTGATACGAAGCAGATTAAATTTTTTGTTCAGATCAAAATGTTATGACATTGTATATTACAATTGTTAACTTAAACTGTGAACCTTTTAAAGCAGGGTTTAAAAATATATATGGTCTTTTTATAAAATACATTTTATTTACGTTTAACGAAAGAATCCTGCTAGCACTTTAATCTTTCCCCCTTTACTCGTACTGCACAAAAAGTGGTTCAATAACTTTGAATGTTACACGGACTGATTATTGCAAATGCAGATCCCAGTGTGTTCTGGTTAAACAATTTTTTTTTATTTATTGCTAAGGTTTGCAAATGGTGGTGTGTTCTTAATGACAGCTTTCCTAAAAAATATATCCTGTTCCTAAAATAAGAAATATCCCAATATATCACCTTGCTTACAGTATCGCAATATATCGTATCGCATTCCCTGTATCGTGATACGTATCGTATCGCCAGATTCTTGCCAATACACAGCCCTAATTCAGTTACAGAAGAAATACAGAAGAAACTGCTACTGCTTGTGAATCAGGCATCTTGTCCATGCCGGAGAGGAGCTGCTGTAGTAAGAAGTGGGATCTCTGTGTTCACTCTTTCAGGGTTGTGGTAGAGCTATGCGTGATGGATGAGGAGGATGTGTTTGTTTGTCTGTGTGCTTACTTGTTAGCTGTGTTTGCTTTTGATTTTCACTGGAGTTTGGCTCTGTGAGTGCAAGGACATCCACTACTGCAAACTTTTGTTTACATCACACACGACATGTACATACTCTCATACACACACATACTTTACCTCCTCCCTTCATACCTCAGGTCTGTCTGAATCTCCTATAAAGCTGTAGTCAAACAAGTGGAAAGTCTGACTTACCCAATAGACCAGCCATTCACCCCAGTGAGATGTGTATCAAAGGGACCTCACACTTCCCAGAAAGACCTCCTGTCTTCAGTCGATGTCCTCAGACTGTGGTTAAAATTCATGCTAGTTTGGTGACGTCTGGAGTCATTTTCTCTTCAGGGCCTGCAGCTCCCCTATAAGCTTGAAGGGGCCAATTTAGTTCCAGTGCACTTTAGGGTGTCATTACTGTGGGTTTAGATAAATGTAAAGCTGTTTGAACAGCCCCATTGAAAAAAAAAAATGACAGAAGTACATAGCATTAGAAACTATAGAAGATTCATTTAGGGCTCATTAAGCAAATTATATTTTAAGTTAAAATATTTACCATAAAATGAGAGTAAGCAGTATTATGGAAGATATTAAGTCAAGTTGGTGGTTCTTAGACTTTTAGTGGTATTCAGACCAAAAATACTCTGTGGTAGAAATACTACACTGACCATTTTGTGTTGTCTGAAGGTCTGCCGTGACTGATTTTAGTGAAATTGTTCAGTCAAATGGTTTTCAGTGGACCGATTCACTAAATCACGATTCATAAAACCATTTGAAAAAGGACCATTTAAGTCAAGTCAATATTATTTGTATAGCGCTTTTAACAATGCAAATTGTGTCAAAGCAGCTTTACATCGGCTTGATATAAAGCTGGGTGGCTTTATATCAGCTTTACAGTATTTAGACGGGGAAATAGTTTGTCGAAATAAAATCAGCAGTTTAAATATAGGCTAAAGCAGAATCAGATTGTGCAAAGGACTCATCTGGTTCCTGTGGTCTTGTCCAGATGGTCATCTTGGAGACGGGGTCTTCACTGGGGATCAGTCTCTGGGGCTCATCTAGGTGTCCTGGCTGTAGAGGTCATCTCTAGGTGCTGATCCATCATCTGATCTGGATACAGTCTGGATCTGGGTGGCTGCGGTGACATCGGAATAAGAAAGAAACCGACTAATATTAGCATAGATACCATTCTTCTAACAATGTAACAAGTACATCAGGTGTTTTGGGAAGTGTTCCCGGTTCCGGTTGACCTAATTAATGCAGCCTAACAATCCTTTAACGGATTTGAATTATAGAAATGCAATAGTGTATTATGTGTAAGCCAGGTTAAAGAGATGGGTCTTTAATCTAGATTTAAACTGACAGAGTGTGTCTGCTTCCCGAACAGTGTTAGGTAGATTGTTCCAGAGTTTGGGCGCTAAATGGGAAAACGATCTCCCGCCCGCAGTTGATTTTGATATTCTATGTATTATCAAATGGCCAGAGTTTTGAGATCGCAGCAGACGTGAAGGACTATAATGCGATTAAGAGGTCACTCAAATACTGAGGTGCCAAACCATTCAGGGCCTTATAGGTAATTAGCAAGATCTTAAAATGTATACAATGTTTAATAGGGAGCCAGTGCAGTGTTGACAGAACCGGGCTAATGTGGTCATACTTCCTGGTTCTAATAAGAACTCTAGCTGCTGCATTTTGAACCAGCTGGAGTTTGTTTATTAAACGTGCAGAACAACCACCCAATAAAGCATTACAATAGTTTAGCCTCGAGGTCATGAATGCATGAATTAATGTTTGTGCATTTGACTTTGAGAGCATAGGTTGTAATTTAGATATATTTTTAAGATGGAAAAATGCAGTTTTTCTAATGCTAGAAACATGTTTTTCAAAGGAAAGATTGCTATCAAAAAGTATGCCTAGGTTCCTAACTGATGACGAAGAATTTACAGAGCAGCCATCAAGTATTAGACAGTGATCTAGATTATTACATGCAAAAGTTTTTGGTCCAATAATTAACACCTCTGTTTTTTCAGAATTTAGCAGTAAGAAATTGCTTGGTCATCCAGTTTTTGATATCAACTATACATTCCGTTAGTTTTGCAAATTGGTAAGTTTCATCAGGTCGTGAAGAAATATAGAGCTGGGTATCATCAGCATAACAGTGAAAGCTAACACCATGTTTCCTAATGATATCTCCAAAGGGTGACATGTAAAGCGTGAAAAGTAAGGGGTCAAGTACTTAGCCTTGAGGTACTCCATATTGCACTTGTGATTGGTATGATACCTCTTCATTTACTGCCACAAATTGATGGCGGTCAGTTAAGTACTATTTGAACCATGCCAGTGCACTTCCTCTAATGCCAACATAATTTTCTAGTCTATTTAAAAGATTGTTGTGGTCAATAGTGTCAAACGCGGCGCTAAGATCCAGTAGCACTAATAGAGAGATACAACCACGATCAGATGATAAAAGCAGGTTGTTTGTAACTCTAATGAGAGCAGTCTCAGTACTATGATACGGTCTAAAACCTGACTGGAAATCCTCACATATATCATTTTTCTCTAAGAAGGAACAGAGTTGTGATGATACCTTTTCTAATATCTTTGACAGAAAAGGGAGATTTGAGATCTGTCTGTAATTAACTAATTCTTTGGGGGCAAGTTGTGGTTTTTTGAATGAGAGGCTTAATAACAGCCAGTTTGAAGGTTTTGGGGACATATCCTAATGACAATGATGAGTTAATATTCAGAAGAGGATCTATTACTTCTGGAAGCACCTCTTTTAGGAGCTTAGATGGAACAGGGTCTAAAATACAGGTTGTTGGCTTAGATTATTTAACAAGTTTATACAATTCTTCATTTCCAATAGAAGAGAATGAGTGGAATTGTTCCTCAGGGGATCTATAGTGCACTATCTGATGCGATACTGTGGCTGACAGCTGAATGGTTACAATTTTGTCTCTAATAGTTTTGATCTTGGAAGTAAAGTAGTTCATAAAGTCATTACTACTGTGCTGCTGGGTAATGTCTGCACCTGCTGATGTTATATTTTTTGTTATTTTAGCCACTGTATTAAATAAATACAGTGGGGTTGTGTTTGTTTTCTTCTAAAAGAGACGTAAAGTAAGCAGATCTAGCAGTTTTTAATGCTTTTCTGTAGGACAGGGTTCTTTCCCGCCAAGCAATACAAAATGCCTCTAATTTTGTTTTCCTCCAGCTGCGCTCCATTTTCCGGGCTGCTCTCTTTAGGGTCAGAGTGTGCTCATTATACCACAGAGTCGGACTCTTTTCCTTAATCTTCCTTAAGCATAAAGGAGCAACCGTATCTAAAGTGCTAGAAAAGTGAGTCAGTAGTTTCTGTTACATCATCAAGTTGTTCTGAGCTATTGGATATGCTGAGGAATTGAGATAAATCAGGAAGATTATTTATAAAGTAGTCTTTTGTCGTAGAAGTGATGGTTCTACCATATTTGTAACAAGGAGTTTGCTTTACAGCTAGTATATTAGCTATATTACTGTATTTACTATAACTACACATTGTATGTCATAAACAAAATATTTGTTTTATTATTATAATTTAATCATAGTTTTTTAGTGATCCCCATGCAAAAGTAAATAATAGAGATGCACCGATTGACCGGCCAGCAATCCTTGACATCACAGCCATGCGCAGACTCAGTTGCGTGTCTATATCGTTTCGTGTGAGAATGATCCTAATTTTAATTGCATTCAGTGTAAATGGCGACTGATAATGTATTTATGTCGTGTCAGATGAGTGAGCATGTGAGAGAGAGAGCACATACAATGTAACTCACAGAAATTTATAGATGCATACTGCGGTAGAAGGAAAAAAATATATTTTCAATATGATTTAGATATGCAACATACGGCCATGATGTTTCCCCAAATATCAATATCAACACGATTGCACGTGACACTGATTTTATACAATAGTATTTAGATAAACAGGAAGTTAAAATTAAGTGACTTAGATTTTAGACAAAATATTGACTGTTTTTGTTCAATTTCGCTGACGAAAATAGTTACGATCAAAGCCACAGCAGAACTGTTGTGTCTCCGAGCAACACAGTGGTATTTCGTTACTGAATGAATTCACGTTTTTGAACGAATCAAGTGAGTCAATGATTCAGTGGCCCATTCATAAGGACAGTCACTTCCCTCGTTTCTGAAAGAATCAGCCATTTGAATGAATCAGTTGAATGAATTAATAAATGACTCACTCATTAAAACAGACATTTGCCGCCACCTACTAGTGGTTTAGTCATATTTCAAAGTAGCATTGCATTTTTTCAACATTTATTTGTATGTTTTATTTGTTAAAAAAAAAAAAAAAAAAAAAAAAAAAAACATTAATCTTATAAAATTAGTTATGCATTTGAAATTTTGCAGTGTAAATACATTTATGGCACCTCAGCTTCACCAAACTGTCTGTGTAAATGCATCTAATGCCACTTCAGATGCAGCTTCTGTTTCCTCAGCAGTGAAAGATATAGTTTAATACAAATTTTATTTGAATAGTAACAATGCTACAGTTTCTTATTATGCTAACTAAATAGTTTGGTGTGAAAGATTACACATTTAATAAGGTTAGGGGAAAAAAATGACCATTTCTAAACATAGTGGGAAATGACATCTGTTTTGTTACATACAGCAACCCATTTTAAGTTAGCTATTTCTTCCTCTTTCCAGTCACAGAGCACTTTATTTTGAGAGTTGTTTAAGTGAGAGAAAATCTGTAGCTTAGTCCAGATTGGGGGAATTGTAATGTTTAATAATTTATTTTATGTTCATTTAAATTTGCTTAGATTTTTGTTTGTATATGCTGTCAATTATAGTTCTTAGAGAGAAAATCGGTATCGGTAGGTAACGCTTCCAAAAAAAAAAAAAAAAACGGAAATCGGAATCGGCCAAGAAAATCAGTGCATCTCCAGTAAATAAATAAATAAATAATAAGTTCCACAAGAAAAAAACAAGTTAAGTTTAGATGGTCATAGGAGTTATCAAATATTATCTGCAATCATGCTATTTATTTATTTATTTGAATTTGAGATTTGAAATCCACATCTAAAAATGAGCATGACAATAAAATAAAGTGAGGTTTCTCAAGTTATTTTAAGTTGTTCATCTTTTAGTTTTGCAGTTCATCCCAATCATTAAAAGCAATAAGGAGCAGATGCTGAGGTTTATTTTTACTTCACATTAGAGTTGCCAGTGTTTCTGGCTTAAAAGTGTCATTCACATACGAAGTTTCTCGAAAAAGAAAAGCATGCGATAGACTTGAGATTTTCTCCAACACCAGTTGTCCTTTTAAAATTCATTAGGCTTGAGTTTTCAAATAAGCCTAGACACCAATTCTCAATCAGTGCAGAAGAAGTGTCCTGTGAGGCCTGTGGGCTTTGTCTGTTTTGTATATCAGCTGTATTGTTGTACTCGTCTTTGATCTCGTCTTTAGACTGGAGGATTTCCACAAGGTTTTGTTATACAGTAATAGCTCTCTTCACTCAGCATGTCTCCTCGTATCCTGCAGTGCTACATATGAGGAGTGCTTGTGTAGTTTCTGGTGTAATTTTTTTCATTCATTCCTTTCTGCTTTCTTTTTTCTTTCAGGATTCAGTTTTATGCAAATGCAGCTCTCTGGGCTGAATATATTTGCCATAAATTAGATCTGCACAGCCAGCAACTTACAGAGCACAGCAGAGGAACTGAGCTCCACGGTGAAGGAAAAAAACACGTGTCGCAGGGCGATTGATGGTTAGCTTCTAGACCCTTCAGACATGAGCAGAATCCTTACAGTCTCAAACAGCTGCCAGCAGCATTGACCCATGAGCCCTGTGTGGTTTGATTATGATTCAAGCCTGTATAAAACCCGCAGGTGATATTTTGCCTGTAGCGTGTCATAGCGCTGGCTGATTTTGACAGATGTGGTTGCGGCAGGTTTGATTAATGTAATTATTTTTATAGAGAAGGAACTTTAAACAAATACATGCTGACAAATGCTGTTATTGGAATATTTGGATAATGTATGGTGAAACTGGTATCTGTCCTGTTTAATTGGGCAAATTGGTTTCAAGATTGATCCCAAAAACCAATGGAAGCTATGAAAGTCACTATTTAGGGTGAAACGACACACCGTTTCTTTACCCTGTTTAAATAAAAAACATCAAAGCATGTTATTCTTTTAGTTTTGTATTTTTGGGCCGAATTTAGACTGGGGTTGTGCAGCATTCACAGTTTGAGAACACCCTTAAATTCCTAAATTTGAATTATAGTAGTAAACAGCATTGTAGAAATGGAATGTAAGGAAGTAGAATTTAAATTTGAATGGAATTCAGATAATGAATGAAATTTAAAGAAATTCATATAACCTTTTACCTAGAAATGCAAGGTTTGGCATGACAAATGTAGCCTTAAATGATTGTTGGTTTGACAGGCTTACCAGAAAGTCTTGAACGGATGGATGGATGGATAAACTTTTGAATCTTTTTGCTGTAATTCCTTAAATTACTCTTCCTGTAATTAAAATTCAACTTCCTGTGTTGCGGTCAGTTTAATTCAAATTCAAACACATTATTTGAAAGAGAGCCAATTCCTAAATTCTGCGTTTAGCACAACCGTGATTAGCCATTGCTTTGGAAAAATCATGATGTTGAGGTTAAAGCCTGGTGTGATGGACAATGTAGGTGCTCAGCCCTTCTCGCAGTAGCTAGACAGTTGGACAAAGCCCAACTCCGCCTGGTAATTGCAGTCTTTTCAGTAATGTATTGGCGCTTTTCCACTGCGTAGTACGACTCTGCTCGGTTCAGAGCGGCACGGAACGGCTCAGTTCGGCTCGGTTTGCGTTTCCACTGTAGTGTAGTAGTAGAGTGGGCAGGATTATTCACGTGTCGTTATAGATGCACCGCCTCTACTGCCGTGACTCCTGAAAAACGTTTTAATTCAGCGTCACTCCATTAAGCTCTCGCTGGATCCGCTCCTCGGCTATCACGAGAGGACAGTCTGTACTTCCTCAGCAGATAACGAAACAGTAATTTTTTGGTTATTAAAAGAAAGGTGTGCTCATTCAAAACAGTTGTGTTCGATCCTTCGCTGGCTGTGCTGATTTAAATCTTGCGGGTCTGTTGTGTCTCGTGCTGCAAGTTCAAATGACGAAAAAAAAAAAAAAAAACTTCAAATGACGCAGGCAGTGACTATTTTCTCCGGCCACTCAGTGATCAGCAGGGTTTACACGTCACATTTTAGTAACGGTATGGCTCGCTTGGAACCTCTGCTGAGGTGGTACTAAAAAAGTACCAGGTACTGTACCCAGTGGTAAAACCCCCCAAAACTGAGCTGTACTGAACCGTACCGTGCCGTACTATGCAGTGGAAAAGCGCAGTATGTTTGGGAAACCCAATCAGGTTTGCGTACTTTAGTGAATGGAGCCCCCAAAGCTGTTTTTTTTCTTTCTTTTTGAAGTTGTTGGATTTCAGAATTCATTTCTAGTCCTTCAGAAGATTAGTAGCTAGTCATTTAGCAGACACTATCACATAAAGCATTTTACTTATTACAGGACCGGTAACCTTATTGTGCCTTACACAAGCACACTGGTGTGACTCATGAGTTTCATGAACTGGCGTTCCAAACAGGATCATGAGTTGGGATTTGAACCAACAACCTTTTGGTTTCAAGCCCAGATCTTTATCTGTTTGATTCTGTTAATGCTATTTATGGTTTATTGGTGAAAAGTCATCTCTAAACTTAAATACCCCATAACCCCTTTATTTCTGTCAAATTCGTTATCTCTTCCCACCACTTTCCTCTAGCTCAGCAGCTCTACTCCAATGTCGCTGTCCTTTCTTGCTGATAGATTCTGGCCTTTGGCCCAACCCAGAGTGAACGTCATGCCAAATGGGGTCTACTAATGTGGAGGAGTTCTTACTCCAGTCCTCCTCCTGAAAGAACATTAAGGAATCCAGCAAGTTGATTGAAATTACAACACGCTTTGGAGATTATCATATGATAAGATCTGTTCACGCCAAGAATGATAACTATAAAGATAATCATAGTGCTAACTATATTAGCATCCACAACAATACCCGATAATATTCTGTTTTATTATAATGTTATGTTGTGATTTTACATGTTCACTGTTTAAAGTAAGATGGATTCTGGTTAGTCAGTGTTTTTATCATTTATCAACTGCAAAAAAAACATCATGAAAGCAGTTCCAACAATATTGTTCATTTGAGTCGTTATCGTTGTAGCATGGTGTAGATTCCCCTATTGTCATAAAATTATTGCGATTATTAAACTGTTATAGTTATGGTTATAGTTATATTTATTGCCCCTCGAGATGCAGAAACCCTTCATATCCCTAGGCTGGTCCTCTAATGAAAGATCTGTAGATCTTTAAGGATTTTAGTCTGACCTTATAAATTTGGGGGCTTTACATGTAGTGTGTTTCGGGTTGTTGGGGTTTGTGAAAGGAACAAAAGCGGTTGATAGGTAGATGTGCTGGGGATCTCTTCAGCATGCTTTCAGTCTGATAAGCAACAGACTGCAGCTCTTAATCAGCTTTCAATGTCTCCTAATAATCCAATTTTATTGTTACATTCTGGTAGATACATGAAGCACATGGCCCTACTGGAATAGTCCAGAATGGACCCTCAGGAATGCCCCTGTGCTGCCAGATTTGGCTATACTTTGGTAATACGTTTGCTAGTCCTTTCATAAAGGTCCGTTAGTTTCATCTGGACTTTGCTGGAGGATCATTGAGAGTCCCTCATCCGTCAATGACTCCAGTCCCTCCAGAGGAACATGTTATCATGGTAGTGCTCCTCTGTAGGTCCTTATTTTAGGGAGTCTCCCACAGATAGGGTTGTTCTTGATTCTAAGGAAAGTATTGGAAAAGAGAAATATATCCAGTTCTTTGAGGGTGATGGGCCTCTTTGACATTCTTATCTCATGCACTATATTACACCATTGAATTAGGCACACATGTTTGGGCTGGAGATACATTGAGCCAGAGAAGTCAAGCTAAATATGCAATTGTGGTATTTGTTTCAGTTGCATCAACTTTCATTAATAATTTCAGTATGTCTTTTTGACTACACTGGCTCTTTGTTAGATCTACATATCCTTACATCTTTAAACTAGAGGACAAACAGCTTTAACCGTGAAACCACTGTGCATATTTGAATGATTGTAGTGTCTTGTCTGTGTGCATGTACATGTTCGCTTGTTGTACGTTCATGTGTGTGCGCGTGTGTTTAGGTATGATTGTTACTTGTTTTATTTTTTACTGAAATTACTGGAATAGCAAAACCTGCTAATTAGGGTGTATATACTTTTGTCAATATAGTTTGTTGACAGTCTGAATAGAAGGTATAATATTAATGTTTCCTTCTCACTCACACACACACGGATATGCATTAACTTTCAGCTGTCTAATGGGGAAATATCATTTAACTTTTATTGTTTTAATTTTCAGCTAATTATGAATGCTGTAGACTTAACCCAGTGTTTCCCAACCTTGTTCCTGGAGGCACACCAACGGGACATTTGGGATGTCCTTCTTATTGGACCTATCTATTTTGGAGTCTTTACTAAGTGTGGAAGTGTTTGCGGTTCTGCCAGATTTAACTCATCTCTGGGTCCTAATTTTTAACCAAAGTATAGCGAAGACACTCGTACAAAGACACACATACACTGTAGTTAAGCACTTTGTCCTTATCAGTGGTGCAGTGACTGCAACACTTCTGTCCACTCAGAGGAACTTGAACACTAGACGGAATAAATACCTCAGCGGTTTCAGCTGAATCTATTCTCTGGCTCTTTGAATGCTGGCAAAGATGTTTTATAATCCAACTCTCAAGTTCAAACATACAATGGACTTTTCACAACTATCACTTAAGGATGGAAAGCTACATACTGTGAAAACATGATACTGTGCTATAGAATACTGTATCCATTTCGTGTGTGCACCTCTGTCCATTTGTAGGATTTCATTCAGTTTCTTTTCTATCAGATATATTACTTACCTTTGTTTACAATATGCTGTAATATTGAAAAGTTGCTTGTTTGAAGATTATTATGCTTTTTGTTCAAATATTCTCTCAATGCTAGTCATGGGCTTTCACTCTGCGCATAAATCCAATTTTTATGACCGATTGTCCACACACTCACTTTGCAAGTACTGAAACTGAATCTGTGTGTTCAGACAGTGTAATTGTTATAGTATATTGCTCTATACTATATTAAATTATATTATTCATCTATTATTGTATTAGTGTGTGTACGTGTATAAACAGAGTTGATGAAAAGGTTGAACAAACAGATTAGAGTCAGATCTGAATTTTCTGAATTTTGCTGTCTCTCCGAACAAAGGCATCTTTTTTTATACAAGAATTTGAGAGAAAAAAAAACTGTGTAGGGACTCTTTTGAACACAACAGGCAGAACACACAAGAGGTTAAGAGAATCTGAGCAGAGAGAAAAAGTTTGAGAGATACAGCTGAATAGCTGCTATCGAGTGGGAGAAAAAGAGAAAAGAGGAGGAGGAGGGTGCGTCTGTCCGCCTCGTTGATGAGTGAACATTTGTGTGTGTGTGTGTGTGTGTGTGTGTGTGTGTGTGTGTGTGTATCGGGGGGATTTATGATCTTGGCGCATGCGCCAGTACCTGGCAGTCGCCCTCAAGACTGCAGATAACTCTCTATCTTCTAAGCATCACTCGTCTGAGCGTTTTTCCTGTCCTTTTCTAATTTTTTTTATTAACTTGGCCTCCTATACAGTTATATACCATGTATCTGGATTTGACTGTGTTGGGATGTGGATTGTCTGAGCTGACAGAGGTGAGCTACAAGGTCCTGCGGTTTTTGGGTGGTGCTGACTGATTTTAGGGGCTCATCCGGATAGGCGATTTTTAGCAACAGGCTCCTGCTAAACTCAAAGGAATTTTCTTTGCCTTGCACGAATATCGTGATAGATTTGGACAGCTTTGAAGATCTCATAGGACTTGATGTCATCTTGGGTCCTTCAGTGAATCAAAGGTTAGCAGAAACTCTGATGACAACGTCCCCCATCTGTCATCTCACAAGAGCGATGATTCGGGTCTCACTGAGGTGTTTGACTTTTCCACCTGTGTGGCTTCCTTGACGGCACGTGAGTATAATTTCTGTGGTGGTCGTCTTATAACAGCAGAAATGAGAATACTGCAGGGAAATCAAAGCCAAATCTCTGGCACACATACACTAACACATTCAGTCACTTGTTCACTGAAATATTAACACCTACACTGCTGTGGGCAAACAGACGCACACACAATCCCATAGTCACCTACATGATCCCTCCCTAACAGTATTCCTCGCCCACTCAGTGGTGTCAACAGAGCGAGAGGAACTCTGTGTGCGTATGTGCCTGGATCTGTAATCTGCATTTCTCTGTGTGCCTTTGAAAGATGTCTCTGGTGCCTCTTCTCTTCCTTTGTGGGTGAGGGATGTACAAATCCTTTCTTTACTGGTTTGAAGCACTCTTCTGTGTCCTCCAGGGCATGTTGCGAAGTACAGATTGGTGGTGTGCTGGATGTTTCCTAGCGTGGGACGTAAGCCAGAACTTGGGATAGGGATAGCACAGAACATTTTGAGGGGAGCAAATTGAGCCTGCTGATAGTGGCGTTTACTTACTAGTTATAGCGCAATCAGGTGAACTGCACAAATGCGGCACCATAATCTGTACTAAACGTAATTTCAAAGCACAATTCTTTGCTAGTCTTTTCTGAGTGCTAGGTTGTAGAGGATACAGCAATCCAGCATACTTTGGAGGGATTGTACAGCATTGCTACAGGTAACAGTGCATGTAAATTCTATTATTCTAAATTCTATTGTATACTTGCTATTCTGTGTCTGAATATGCCCACTTCCCTACTGTATAATAGTCAAATACCAGTACGTGGAAAGAGTAGTATGTCTGAAGTCATAGTATTCATAAAACGGTAGGCGAAAAGTGCCTACTTCTTCCGGTGAGACTCCGAAGTGTGCATTCATTTGCCAGTCGTGACTCCTCTCTCATGGTCTCATGGGACAATAGTGAAGCTATGCAACTGATTATGTAAGACTCATGACAATGCCAACAGAACAAATGTAATGTATCTGGATTTCATAGAACATACTATTTTACACAAAGTAATTTCTTCATTAAATGGAATACCTTCTCAAGACATTATGCTATAGCTGTTTTACTGATTAGTGGGTTAACGTTACCGTTTACTATTTTTGAGCTATCACACATTAAAAGATGAAGTACCTAAAATGTACTTTTCTATCTCTTGAAGTATAGCTACTTTATTTCAAGTTTAGCTTTAAGCTTAGCTAATTTTTCTATAGAGTAGTTTGTAGTTTATCTAGCTATATTTTTTAACAGCTTGCTAAAAAACTGCCTAAAAGGTGGCATGTTTTCACTGAAAAGAATGATTCACTTAATTTTAATACACTCACTGTTTAATAACTGACTCATGGGTAGTTGATGAGTAAGATGCAGGTTTTAGCAGTGAAATATCAAGCGTAAAGCGGTGCAGCTGTTTGGAGCGTTCATCTAATTGGCTTTTGTTAGTGAAATATATTTTATTAAATTAAAATAAGACAAAGGAGACATTGCCATTAAAGACAATATTAGCAGTTCAGGGCTGAAGATATGTTGCTCTAACATTTCTGCCTCACCACGAATCAGTTTTCCCACTGAGATAAGTGAGGTGGGTTAAGTGCGTAGGATTACGTGGTGCCTACATGCTTTCGTTCTCTTTTTCTTTCTCTCTGCCTCTCTTTCCACCCTGTCTCACAGGGCTGGGTTAAGCTAGGTTGTGCTGACACAGCGTATGTACAGGATTTATCACGGCTGTTGCTAGTCAGACCAGACAGAGTTGAGTCTTACAGTTAGTTCATCCATAAAATTCACTGAGAGCTCTAAAGGGCTCTTTACATTGTAATATAACAGTGTTATGAGACTTCAATTGGCTTCTATATTTTATTTACGTAGTTCATTGTTTGGCATCTTTAGACCTCTGTTATTTAAGGGACATTATAGAGTTCGACCATAAATGTATGGTATTAAATGCTTTCTTACACATGATTTTTTATAGATGTGACGTATAACTTTGAATATAGTTGAATATAGTCTTACTAATGGTATTTTTAAAAGTGTCTCTACCAGAGTAGGACTGGGTGATGCAATACGTAATAATGGCATATTTGTGAGCAGCACTGTGAATATCATGAATATAGGTTTTTTTTACTGCATTTTACCTACTGCTTTTAAACATTTTGAATCTCATAGGCAATTTTTTTTTATTTGAGTTACTTTTAACTGACCAAAAGTCCCTCAAAGGGAATTTTTTTGAGATGTAGATTTAATGTTGTCCGAAAAATCTGATTTCTTTTAGCTGCATAGGTCTGCTAACAGGATAGGACAGGATGGTTTCTTGGCTGGTGGTGTTTCTATAGATTGGTGGAGTTGACTTTGATGTGCCGTGGGCAGCTGGGCCTGACTGGTAACCGCTAGATAAGGGCTCAGTTTGGATGTAGACTGCCTCGAGTGAAATGAGAGAGAGTGAAATCAGAAAAAGAGAGGGATATCAATTTGTCTCTTCCAATATCTCTTCTGCAAAAGTCTGTGTGTGACCAGAAAAAAGACTAAATTATTCATCAGTGGCAGACTACACCCGAGGATCACATTTCTAGATGCACACACTTACTTTTGCAGTATATTTGTGAGTCCTCTGTGAATGCCTGAACCCATGCTCATTAAGAAGCTCCCTTTCAATGGTGAGTGAACATCAACCAATCTAAGAAAGTGTGTCTGGTCAAGCATAGTACGAATCTTGGGGGACTATTTTTTTTTTTTTTTTTTTCCAGTATCACCATTTGCTATTTTGTCTGAATGAAAAATGTGTTGGATCCAAGGCAAGGATGGAGAGTTTTTCAACAGTTATTTCAGTCTGCCTAATTCATAAAATAATTATAGTAGTACTTTACAATGAAGTCTAATTTGTTAACATTAGTTAATATTAGTTAAAATTAGTTACTTAATATAAAATATTGTTCTTTCATGTAGGCTCACTGTGTTTTAAAATCAACATTTAAGTTGATGTAGATAATAAATGAAGCAGAAGTTTTGTTCACTGTAATTCAACTTATTTAATTAACATTAATAAATGGAACCTTATTGTAAAGTTTGTAATGGTTTCTCTCGGCGATGAGAATTGAAGAACGTTCAACATTGGTTGAACAACTTTAGTCTGCCAACCAATCACAGTGGAGGAGGGGCGGGACTAATACTGACCAACCATCACACCTGAACAACAATGGAGATAATATTGCTTGTCTCAGAGTATTCATGTCTTAACCAGATGTAATTCCTGGACTACCACAGTATTGTTATGAAAATCATGCTTGGCGAAACATTTCATTTGCGATACCTCAGTCATATTTTCTTTTTTAATATAGTTTTTAAATATGATTTATTCCTGTGATGACAAAGCTACATTTTCAGAATCATTACTCCTCAGTGTCACACGATCCTTCAGAAATCATTCTGATATACTGATTTGCTGCTCAAGAAACATTTCTGATTATTATCAATGTTGAAAAAGATGCCCTTTTAAAAAATGTGGATTCTTTTATAAATGGAAAGTTCACAAGAACAGCATTGATTTAAAATAGAAACCTTTTGAAATATTTTATATCAATTGAATGCGTAGAAAAGTAATAGCACACATTTCCTTAAGCAAAAGGGACAATCGTGTGTGTAGCACAAATGGTAAAAAAAAAAGTTACAAAATTTAAGGCAACCAGCTTCAGCAGATTTTTGAGTTCTCTCAACTTATTTTTGTAGGAGATTCTCAACTTTTATTGTATAAACTTAAAACAACAAGTTGAGAACTCACAAATCTGCTGAAGCTGGTTGCCTTAATTTTTTAATTTGGCTCAACTTTTTTTTTTTACAGTTTGCAGAAGAAGTTAAACACTTTCCCCAAGTATGAGCAATAGCAATGCTTGCTTAGCACACAGCTCTAAAAAGCAGGTAAAAGCTTTTGTGAGGTCAGCTCTAAATGGCAGTCTCATTAGGAGAATCAAAGTGGGTAAGAAGTCTGAATCATAATAGAGGATGCGAGATGTCTGAAATGCTCGTGTGAGGATTCTTTGAAATAGATAATGTTGAATCTCGGGGTTTTATAGCCTCTCAGCCCTCACTCAACCCTAATGCACATCGATCTTTTATACTTCTTACTCATTTCATATATGTTAACTTGTGACTTACGAAACATGTCTCATTTAGATAGTCGTGAAAAAGTGATGTTGTGATGTGAACAGCTAATGGATAAATGAAGAAATGTGCATGGCTGAGTTAATGGATGAAGGTAGTATCTGGAGGACGTGCCGAAGGTCTTGGAGTACACGGTACGTCCCTAGTGTCGCAGTGGAACTGGGCCACCATATGGAGCGATGGCACACTGCCATTAAAGCACAACACACAGCACCCGTCCGCGATTATGTGTGGGAGTACGGCGGCAGCTGCTGGGTGGCCACGGGAGCGTTTTCTGTAGAGCGTGTCAGTTCAGATCACCTGAAACCTTTGTTCCACAGGTCAAAGAACATTTAGAGCTTCAGAATGAAGACGCTAGTGGACAGCTCTAACGGTTGCTAATTCTTTAGCTAGCTGTGAGAAATGCTGCATCATTCTATGACCTTATTGGTCCAGTGCCATGTAGAGCAGGAAGGACCTGGAGGAGGGAAACATGCTGTTTGCTGGTGGAAATATGCAGCATTAGAATGGGACTTAGTTAGTTTGGATTAGTTTGTGCGTGGTTAATTGCTAGTTTTGTGAATTCACTAGTGCTCAAAAGTTTGGGGTTGGTAATTTTTTTATTTTTAATTTTAATTTAATTAAAAAGAAAAATTATTCATTTTTTAAAAGTACTGTAGTCTCTTATTCTCACCAAGACTGCATTTATTTAATTAAAAATACTGCAGAAACTAATTGCGAAATATTGTTATAATTTAAAAATAATCGTTTTCTATTTTAACATATTTTTATAAATATAATTTATTCCTGTGATGCAAAGCTGAAATGTCAGTATCATTACTCCAGTCTTCGTTGTCACATGATCCTTCAGAAATCATTCTAATATTCTGATTTGGTTCTTATTATTATCAATGTTGAAAACACATATGCTGTATTTTTAATTTCAACATTTTTTGAACCATGATGATCTTTTTCAGGATTCTTTAATGAATAAAAAGTTCAAAAGAACAGGATTTATTTGAAAAATATATTTTTGGTAACATTTAAAAATGCCTTTTGATCTGGCATTTTTGATCAATTTAATGCATGCATACTAGTATTAATAAAAGTAGTAATTTTGTAGACAGCAAAAAAAACATTTTTCACAGAACTTGCTTTGGATGTAATTTTAACCCCATTCAAATCTGATCCTTCCCTTAATTACTGTGCATACATAATATTAATATTTTATATATAATCCCAGTACATGAAACCAAAGATGTCCTGTGTTAATTCCAAAAGTCATTTGGAAAACAAATCCTATCCAAATAGTGCATTTGATTCCTTTTGAAAGTAGAGTAGTAAGGCAAGAAATGATTGCATGTACTTCAGGAAATATTACGAGCCAGATTCAAACCTGCCTCGCCCACTTGAGCGCCCCTGTTCTGATCAGGCCGATTAAAATGCCAGCAAAGGTCACGGTGACAACACAAAAGGTCTTTGATTTGACATTTTTTTTTGCACATGCTCTTGTCAAACTGCATGACGCGTGATCTTAAAGACACAAAATGAATCTCCTGATGATATTCATTTCAGGCAGGACAACAAAGCTCTCAGTGGGGATTTGTGAGAAATGATCCTGTTCTCTCTCTCTCTGTATCTGTGGTATTATTTCCAGGCTCTGTCAGTGTGCGGTTGGATGACGAGTGATGGTTCTGTTCCAGGCTCAAGGGCACTGGGCCGATCCGGGCTCAGATTTAGTGGGCTGTTTTGATTAGGCGAGCAGGTTCTGCTATCAGCCTACATAAATTAGAGAGCAGCTCTCTGAATCACACTCACGGCTCCCACTGGGCTCATATCAGCTCATAATGGATGTGTGCGTTTGCCGAGAGGCTGTAAAATACTTGTGTAATAAAGTACAAGAGTATCTGAAGTATGCGTTGATTAGCTCCCAATCGGTGTTGTTCATTTACCCCTCAATGTGTGTTCTCTGATAAGGGGCTTTATGGCTGTATACGATTCAGGGTGTTAAACTTACACAGGATAGATTTACTTCTTTACTTCAGAGTCACCTTTCCATTTGAAGTTTGCAAATTTCACCAGAAGGTTTTAAATTTCAAGCAGACAGGTGCTTTCAAGAGAGTAAAAAAAGAGCTTAATCTGACAGACAAAAAGCTAGACAGCCTTGCTCTCTACATAGGCAGCTGTCGTCTAAAGCCTGTTTTTTGCTTCATGTCTCCACATAAGTGCGAGGGACTAGAAGTGCCACTTATGAAACCAATAATAAATAAAAAAATAAAATGGCAACAAACTAATTTCTGTTCAAACTGACAAATAAATTGGGAAGTCGTGGCCTAATGGTTAGAGAGTCGGACTCGTAATCGAAAGGTTGCGGGTTCGAGTCCCCGGCCGGCAGGGATTGTAGGTGGGGGGAGTGAATGTCCAGCGCTCTCTCCACCCTCAATACCACGACTGAGGTGCCCTTGAGCAAGGCACCGAACCCCCAATTGCTCCCCGGGCGCCGCAGCATGGCTGCCCACTGCTCCGGGTGTGTGTTCACGGTGTGTGTGTGTGTGTGTGTGTGTGTGTGCATTTGTTCACTACTCACTGCTGTGTGTGTGCACTTGGATGGGTTAAACGCAGAGCACCAATTTCGAGTATGGGTCACCATACTTGACAATACGTCACGACTCACGACTCCGACTCTGAAATAGTATCCACCTTATTCTTTAACGTGGAAGCAAGCCGTTTTCTGTGAATGTGTGAGACCTCTGGTTCCTTAGCCGCTGTAGGGAAATAACGAGAAGTGCAGTAAACTGTAAAAGTGTTTGCACTACAAAACAGTGAGTTCATAATTAAGATAATAGATCAAAATAATATGGAAAGAAACCTGTTTGCAATATCAAGCAACAAAACAAGCTGTTTTGTACAGCTTAAAGTAGCTGGAAGCGGATGACACTGGAGGCCAGACACATTCAATTTAAAAATGGCTGCATCTCTTACAGGAACAATAATGTGGATATTCATTAGTTTATAAATAAACAGAAAATATGACTGTTTAAATGTGGTTAAAAGTAGCAATAACTATATTAAATTAAATGCAACAGTTAACATTAAATTTGCATTTTTATTAGCAATTACAATGTTTTTTTTGTCATCATTTTTTGCATTTAAACCTGATTTATTAATGTAATGCATGAATAAAAATGTTTTAATGTTACATTTAACTGCCATTTTAACTTTGTTAATTGCATTTGTAAAAAACATGTTTTTACATTTATACATATTTTTAACATTTTGTGATTTAACATTTTTAATGTATAAAATAAATTATTTCATAAAAATATAAAGATAATGTTAATAAATATATGCATGAAAGTAATTTATACAGTTAAAATAAAAATATGATATAAATAAAATATTAAAATGGATGTTAAAATGTTATAAATTATTTATGTATTTTATTTATAAAATGATATTAAAGTTCATTTTCTGAATAAATAATTTTACAATAAAAATTGTACTTGGCTTTCTGTCTATAAAAACGCGGTTCTATTTTTAACATTTATGTCTATAAAAATACTTGTATATGTATATGAAATCACTTTGGTGAATTTAAATTGATGTGACCACCAAAATAGGATGTCTCATATTTGACCCAAATATACAGTATAAAACATTTTATGTTTGGAGTGCAGCAAAAAATTATGGCTGTGAACTGAATGTGCATCACATTGAATTGCAATGTTCTTTTAGTGTAGACAGGCATTGTAAATTGTTGCAATAGTAGCAATTTAGTTTTGTTTCGTGTCATTCTATCCATTTCCTTCATCAGGCGCCTTGTGGGGCGGCAGTAGTGGCACGCTGTTTGCAGAGTGTGTTAGCGAACTGAAACATACCACAACTACAGTTACACATGAAGAGTGTGTCTGTGTTGTCTGTATGTGTGGTAACTAGCAGGTGGGTGCTTCATTCATCAGTCTTTCCTCTCCGTTCCTCTCTTCCTGTCTGTGCCATCTGTCGCTGTGGCCAGACTGGGCGCAACATGGCCTCTTCCTGTCTGACGCCATCCTATGACGCAGCCCATAGCTGCAGTGGACACACATTGCGAATTCAGCCAGAACATAAAACTCCTCAAAGAATCTCATGCAGAAACAAAACACTGTGCTGATTGTGAGTCTGATTGTTCATTGTAGTCCCTGGCTTTCATTCATTCTGCAGCATTGAAGCTGACAGTGTGTGATGCTTAACGCCCGAGGGTTCGATCTGCTTGCTCCTCGGCTCTCTTGCCGTCTGCTTGTGTAAAAGCATTTCGCTTCAGTCCATGTCCTGCACTGCAGTAGCTCCAAATTCAGGAAGACACAATGAGCGATTGCGCATCTGAGAGCTCGTCGTGTCTCTGAAGGAGGTTAAATCCTCTTCTGCTGAGGACAGAGCGAATGTGTGAGTGTTTAGAGAGTCTTGAATCATGACAACTGCCTCATTTGTGGATGCAGAATGATGAGATTATTTTTTTTGGATGTAGCTCTGATGCTTTAGATCCAAGTCTGGCCTACACAGCATTTTTGGACGTCATAGGTGCATTTGGACGTTTTAGTTTGCGTGTGATGGGCAAAATGATGTCTGGAGAGCTGGAAATGGACACCTTTGTGTTTTATTTGATCAAATGTTATGCCAAAGATGCTGAAGCGCTGTGAGAGAGGAAATGAGAGAAAGAGGTGAGTCACGATCCGATGTGAAATGCATGAGAGTGTATGATCAGGATGTTGGGTGGGGCTGATGGATGGAGAAAAAAATGGGTTGAAGAATCTGTAGTGAGTGAGAGAGAGAGAGAGAGCGAACAGAGATCACTTGACATCAGCAGACTCCAGACCCCACCCAACCCCAGCAGTGCAAACACACACACACACACATGGTAGATTTACTGGGCTCTGTGAATAGTAAACACTGGAAGTGTACTAAAATGAGACGAGAAGTGTTTTTCACAACGCTCTGATCTCACAGGTCTGATGAGAGTCACATGTGAGTGATTTAAATGCACTCCAGCCTCCTCCTGCTGCGTCAAATGAAATTTGGAGTTTAATTGGTAGTTAATGAAAGGCCCATGGTGGCGTTTTTAATGTCAGCACAAACAGACACACTGCATTGTAATGAGCTTCTACACTGTCATCTGACATACAGAAGTTCGCATTTATTCATTTTGATTTATTCAATTAAATTTTTCAATGAGATTTCTTGCACAAATTTAATACTTTTATTAATATTTTATGCTTTTATTGCTTTTTTCCGCAAGGACACATTAAAAGGACAGGAAAGATTTCAATTTCAAATAAATGTTATTCTTTTGAAATTTGTATTCATCAAAGAATTAATGGGCAAAATGATGTCATTTCTCTACACGCATGACTGCGTGTCCTCTCACAGCTCCACATCTATTGTCAAATTCGCTGATGATACTGTGGTTCTGGGCCTCATCTCCAACAACGATGAGATCGCATACTTGGATGAGGTAGAGAGACTCACATCATGGTGCCAGGACAACTGTCTCTCTCTGAATGTGAGCAAAACTAAAGAGCTGATCATGGACTTTAGGAAGAGACAGCAGCAGCCCTACTCTCCTCTCAGGATCAGTGGGACCCCTGTGGAGAGGGTGAGTAGCTTCAAGTACCTCGGTGTAAACATCTCTGAGAACCTGACTTGGACTACACACATCCAAACACAGGTTAAGAAAGCCAGGCAAAGACTGTACCATCTGCGACAGCTGAGGAAATTCAGGGTCTCACCAGCAATCCTGAAAACTTTCTATTCAGGGACCATAGAAAGTGTATTGACTCAGTGCATCTCAGTGTGGTATGGAAACAGCTCCAATCAGGACTGCAAAGCACTACAGAGAGTTGTGCGCTTAGCTGAGCGCATCTCAGGGTCTGCTCTCCCCTCTCTGCAGGACATCTACCTCAAACGCTGCAAAAATAGAGCTGTCAAAATCATCAAGGACTCAAATCACCCTGGTAACCGTCTATTCACTTTGCTTCCATCTGGTAAGCGCTTCCGTAGCCTGATGGCAAAAACTGAGAGACTTAGGAGGAGCTTCTTCCCCCAGGCCATCAGGCTCCTAAACTCTAACGCTGTGTCATAACATCACTTGACTCCATGTAAATATCACTATATCAATAGCTATTCATAATTTTTCTCTACCTCATATTGCTGTTATTTAAATACCCTGTACAACTTTTTGCACATTCTTTTGCACATTCCTCTTATTACTATTTAAGTCAGCAACATACTGACCTGCACATTTATATTATATTTTTTATCCTATCTTATTTTATTTTATTCTTTTATTTTATGTTTTGTACTTCTCCTTCTTAATATTTGTATACTTTATAATTGCACTGTCCTTGGAGCGGACCTGACCTACATTTCACTGCTGGTTATACTCTGTATAATTGTGTATGTGACAAATAAAAACTCTTGAATCTTGATCTTGAATCTTGAATTAATCATCAAAAAATTTATCAGTTCACAGAAATATTTAGCAACATGACATTAGTATTTCTTGAGCACCAATCATCGTATTGGAATGATTTCTAAAGGATTGCACTGAAAAATAAAGTAATGGCTGCTGAAAGAGTCAGATTTACCACCACAGGAATAAACCCCATTTTAACAAATATCAAAACAGAAAATAGTCATTGAAAACTGTAATTATTTTATTTCTTTATTTTTATTTTATTTCATTTGATTATTTTATATTTTATTTTATTTCATTATTTTATTTTATTTTTATTTATTTTATATTTAATTTTTTTGTTTTATTTTATTTCTTTTTTTATTTCATTATTATATTTCATTTCATTTCAGCCCTGAATCCAAAACAATACGGTGCGCTAAACTCAGGTCTGCATCAAAAAGGACTTCTGAACGACTCAAAAAGCAATCAGACTCAAATCGTGAATCCCTTGAATAATTTTGCTGACTTCAATCGGTTTGTTCTGTCATCAATCTGTCATTCTACAACCTTCACCGATGAGTCATGATTCCTGTCGCCTTTGATTGAGTTTGCTTCCTTCCCTGAGCACAGCAGCAAGAGTAGAATGTGAATTAGCATCCCCAGGCATCTGAATTTATAGTTAGTCATCGTTTCTATGTCCGTTTCACACTTGGCATGTTTATTTGAAATCTGTTCTGAAGTCTGATTTAAACACTGTGCTTTGTTGTTCTGAATTACCAGCAAGCTAAGCAAAAATATATTTTATTGTCACATTCTTCTACTGTCATGGCGGAGGTTTGTTTGAAACAAATCTTGCTAAGCAAACTAGTACACAATCAAATTACAAAGATGTATCAGTGTGATGTCCACTCACACAAACATGATAGCAACAGGCGTCTGACAACATGTTCATCTTTCTTTCTTGCTCCCCTTCTCTCTGTTTCTAAATCTGGAGGTGAAGTCTTTTCAGGAACACTGATAGTGGAGTGTTAATAAGCTGAACTGACTAACTGTGTGTTTGTGACTCCGATATGCAAATGAGAGCTTCTTTGTGCTCGTATGATTGGTTTCTTGAGCGTATCTTGCTAACGTAAAGTATTAGCATGTTGGCTTCATTCTGGAATCCATCTCCTTCTGTCTCTCTGCAGGCAGTGACTCTGTGGAGGGCGAGTGTGTGTTCGAGGGGGATTACGCTGTCCCTCCTCTCCCGGTGACTGAGGGCATGCAGCACATTCGGATCATGGAGGGTGTGTCGCGCTCTCTCCCCTCGTCTCCTCTGCTGTCCCACCAAGTCCTCAACATGCGTCTCCAGCCACTCAAGAGACTGCCAGGTAACACTGCTTGTGTGCAGTGCTATATGTGCTGCAGTTGTGTGTGTGTGTGTCAGCGAGAACCACCTCCTGTTTCCCATCTCAAACACTCCAGCTGAATGCCAGAACTCCCACTGAGAGCACAAATGCCTTTACCTTACACACAGGGAGAGTGTGAACGAGTTTGTGTGTGTGTGTGTGTGTGTGTGTTTGAGAGGTAACAAAGTAGCAATGTGTTATTTTTAGAGATGTCAATTTACATGTTCATTTAGTGTGGTTTAATTGTTGAAAATTGAAATTTACATCGAAAGTGGTATATATATCGGCATTTATTTGTTAAAAATACAGTAAAAGTAGTTCTGTCTGTCTATATAATATATTATCTATTTATCTATCTCTCTATCTATCTGTCTATCTAGCTAATATATAATTGTCTGTCTGTCTGTCTGTCTGTCTGTCTAATTGTGTGTGTAATGACCATACTTTGTGATGCTTTTGTTGTCTTTGACACTGCACTTCTGTTAGCAGCCACAAGGGTGCACTAATTATATTATTTTCATCCTTCAGTTTTCCTCCTTGCTTTTTTTTATCTCTGTGGAGAAGTAGTTCAGCTGAAGGACTGTTAGTGCACCATTAATGTTTCAGAAATGCTAATCGCCTCCTCAGAGAGCGTTGTGTTGTTTTCAGCAAATGCTGTCAGTGGCAGTTCAGCGACACTGTATTCAAACAGTCAGACAGTAAGATGAAAACAGTTTCAGTTTTTTTTTGTCTATTACAGTGAATAAAGGCTGGCAGAAATATATATCAAATATATAAAATTGTCCTGTTGAGTTTTCAGTGTGCCCTCTACCTTCCCCTTGCAGCCTAGTATAATTGTTGATCTTTTTGCCCCCTTTTTTCTCCCTGTTTTTTCCCTGCCTTTCTGTGCTTTCCTGCTTTAAAGTAAAGTGGTGAAAGATCTGAAATAGGATTTACTTGGTGAACTGAGTTCACGTTCTTGTTTGTATCCTCTCTTTAACCTCCCCAACTGTTCCTTCGCCCCCATGAGCCTGGATCACTGCCAGTGGCTTTTCCATCCACGCATTGTTTTTCCTGCTTTTATCATTTCCGAGTTGTTCCAGTGAGCGCGTCCCATCCAGTCCTGTCCGCGGAAGCTCCTTCCCAACGCAATGACTTGTTTTCAGCCACACTCTCCTGGAAGCAGGACAGATTCAAGATTCAAGATTCAAGAGTTTTATTTGTCACATACACAATTATACAGAGTATAACCAGCAGTGAAATGTAGGTCAGGTCCGCTCCAAGGACAGTGCAATTATAAAGTATACAAATATTAAGAAGAAGTACAAACATAAAATAAAAGATAAGATAAGATAGGATAAAAAATATAAATATAAATGTGCAGGTCAGTATGTTGTTGACAAATAGTAATGAGAGGAATGTGCAAAAAATAATGTGCAAAAAGTTGTACAGGGTATTTGAATAGCAGCAATATGAGGTAGAGAAAAATTATGAATAGCTTATTGATATATGATATTTACATGGAGAAAAAATTATGAATGAATAACTTGTTGATATGGTGATATTACATGGAGTCAAGTGATATTATGACACAGAGTTAGAGTTTAGGAGCCTGATGGCCTGGGGGAAGAAGCTCCTCCTAAGTCTCTCAGTTTTTGCCATCAGGCTACGGAAGCGCTTACCAGATGGAAGCAAAGTGAATAGACGGTTACCAGGGTGATTAGAGTCCTTGAAGATTTTAACAGCTCTACTTTTGCAGCGTTTGAGGTAGATGTCCTGCAGAGAGGGGAGAGCAGACCCTGAGATGCGCTCAGCTAAGCGCACAACTCTCTGTAGTGCTTTGCAGTCCTGATTGGAGCTGTTTCCATACCACACTGAGATGCACTGAGTCAATACACTTTCTATGGTCCCTGAATAGAAAGTTTTCAGGATTGCTGGTGAGACCCTGAATTTCCTCAGCTGTCGCAGATGGTACAGTCTTTGCCTGGCTTTCTTAACCTGTGATTGGATGTGTGTAGTCCAAGTCAGGTTCTCGGAGATGTTTACGCCGAGGTACTTGAAGCTACTCACTCTCTCCACAGGGGTCCCACTGATCCTGAGAGGAGAGTAGGGCTGCTGCTGTCTCTTCCTAAAGTCCATGATCAGTTCTTTAGTTTTCCCCACATTCAGTGAGAGGCAGTTGTCCTGGCACCATGATGTGAGTCTCTCTACCTCATCCAAGTATGCGGTCTCATCGTTGTTGGAGATGAGGCCCAGAACCACAGTATCATCAGCGAATTTAACAATGGATGTGGAGCTGTGAGAGGACACGCAGTCATGCGTGTAGAGAGAGTAGAGCAGGGGACTCAGGACACAGCCCTGTGGGGCTCCTATGTTCAGAGTGATGGAGTTTGAGGTGAACTGGCCAACTTTCACCACTTGAGGTCTGCCGGTGAGGAAGTCTTGAATCCAGTCACAGAGTGAGGAGTTTAGGCCGAGGTCAGTGAGTTTAGATGCCAGCTTGATGGGGACTATAGTGTTGAAAGCTGAGCTATAGTCAATGAATAGCAGCCTTACATAATTCCCATTGTTGCTGTCCAAGTGTGTGAGGGAAGAGTGGAGAACGTGAGAAATGGCATCGTCCGTGGATCTATTTGGGCGATAGGCAAACTGAAGAGGGTCCAAAGTATCAGGGATGGAGGAGCAGATGTGGCTCTTTACAAGTCTCTCAAAAACCTTCATGACTATAGATGTGAGGGCAACTGGGCGATAGTCATTCAGGCAAGAGGGTTTATTGTTCTTTGGCACAGGGATAATGATGGATTTTTTTGAATGAGGTGGGAACCACGGAGGTAGCAAGGGACTCATTAAAAATGGAAGTGAACAAACCAGCGAGCTCCGGACAGCTCCGGACAGCACGGAGAGTGTGATTTCCTTTTCTTTCTGTGTCCTGTATTGTTCATCCAGCCCAGTGCTACACCGAATATTGGTTCACTGTCCATTTTCCTCCCACAACAATCTTCATGTAATATTTCATTTAATTCTCCTGACTGCGTGATATACAATATCTACTTACAGATAGTTTGTGTTAATCCACCAACCATATCAGCCAAGGTTTATAGAGAGCATCATTTATATAGTCCTCATACACTCACCCTAATGTTGTTTCAAATTTTATATAATTTACGAATCATTCTTTTCCTTGCAATTAGAGTAAGAGATAACCAGAGCTTTAAAGACTCCGAAGGTGCAAATGAATCTTAAAGTGCCCCTATTATGGGTTATGAAAGGTAATTTGAAAGGTTGACATGCATGCAAGGTCAAAAAACATTCATTGTCTTATAATATGGTCAACGACTCACAAACGATTCGTTTAACGATAAATTTTTCCAAGCCCCACCTTTGTGTGATGCTAATCTGCTGTCATTGGTCGATTGGTCTCATTTTAATTTCATCATGTCTGTAATGCCTGATAAAGCATCGGTGAGCGCAGTGCTGCTTTGTGTACAGCGTTACCGGGGAAACCGCTATTTTTACTGCTCCAAAAGCGCCACCTAGTGGCAAATAATGAATTTGCATTTTCATTCAGACCAAGTGCGCGGGCAATATGCTAATGTTTCATGTTGACGTCAACATGAAACGGCTTGGGATTTGTTTGAAAAACACGACTCGTTTTAATGATTCAGAGTCGACCTTTTTAGAGACAATGACTTTATACACGGTGCTCTTTCAGAATTAAAACTTGGCAGGATGTTTTCATTCACTTAGAGCTGTGTTACACACTGCTTGAAAGGTAATTTTTAAAAATCCATAATATGGGCACTTTAACCATTGTTCATATGATTTGTATGCTATATTGCTGTATTGTATTACTCTTCTGGAATGATACTATAGTGGGTTGTGTGAAATGTATTTGTTATTGAACAAAAAAAGACGTTGTGAATCATTGAGAAACGGGTCAGTCCGATTCATGAATGAACCATTAAAAGGATGGTTCTCCCCAAAATTGATATTCTGTCAACATTTACTCACCTTCATTTCATTGCAAACATATGACTTACCTTCTTCGATGGAACACAAGAGATGATATTTTGAAGAACATTGGTGCCCACTGACTTCCACTGTATGGACATAATAACATTTAGTCATTTCTTAAAATATCTTCTTTTGTGTTCCACAGAAAAAACTACGTCATTTAGGGGCTGTTCACACAGTTCAACGCGAGACACAGTTCTCAGGAATGGTTTTAAAAAAGTGCAGTGCCAAGTGCTTCCTCTGCCATGTTGCCATCAAATAAAAACAATCGCCATGCCAACTTGCTACTGTAAACAAAAGCTCACAAAACTTGCCCCACCTTCGGGGTCTTCTGATTGGTCCACTGTTTTAGAAATGACATTGAGCAGCGCTCTGTGTAAAAGTTTGAATTCTTTTAACTTGACACAGCATCTTAAAAATGCGTACTCGTGAGCGAGATGCTGCAAAAGACACGAGCGCAGCGGCGTCTAGCAGGTGTCACTCTGCATTTATCCCATCCAAAGTGCACACACACAGCAGTGAACACACACCCGGAGCAGTGGGCAGCCATTTATGCTGCGGCGTCCGGGGAGCAGTTGGGGGTTCGGTGCCTTGCTCAAGGGCACCAAGTGATTCATTGAAAAGATCTGACTCAGAAGATCTGTTCATGAAGAATCGGACATTGCAGCTTCTCTCATAAACATACTAAGGAAAGGTAGGATGTATATCAACATTTTCAGTAACTAAGTTAAACTTCAGTCTGTTCAGACAAAACGTTTTTAGAAGACTAGAATATACTGTAGTCCACATGTTGAATTTTACAATATATTTATGCTACAGTTTTTTTTTTTGTTTTTTTTTTAAGAACATGAAAGCCCCAGTCAATGTTATTTATTATTGGTTTTATGGTCTATGAAGCAAGTATTTGTGCAGTGGCGTTTAAGTAGTTGTGCAATGTGACTCCTGATGTACTTGTCTTGTGCTGCTCCCCTGTATGGTATGTTTTATTTGTGATATGTGATTTAGTTATTTGTGTGATTTGTAATGCAGCATACACTAAGCCCAAGAAAACTTTTCTATAAGGGGACAATAAAGTATATTGTATCGTATCATAGTCCTAGTTCGTGTTTATTATATCAAAAAGATGGCTAGGATATTCTTCAAAAATTCATCCTTTGTGTTCCACCAAAGAAAGTCCTGCAGGCTTGAAATGACATAAGGGTGAGTAAATGATGGAGTGAACTACTCCTTTAAAGCAGAGGGGTAAAACTGGATTCTTGTCCATTAGATTTGTGCTGGCTATTAGAGGTTTGCTCTTATTTCATACTGATGTGTGTGTGTTTGCACAGCCGTTCTGATCTTACATATGCTTTCATTATTCACGCTTGTTTTTTTTCTCCTGCAAAGTACCCCACGCTTGTGCTGTACAGTTTAATGGGCTTAAGATAAAATCTAGTGTCTTTGTCTTGAATGACTTGAGCTGCAATTACTGATGGAGCTGGAGGGGAGACTCGCCTCACATGATCTCATGGCAGTCCAGATGGATAGTCTTGGTAACCCGCACTGGAGTTATTCTCCAGTTGAAACATTTCAGGGGTTTTTTCTTTTTTTCCTCTCCCCATTTTTTTGGTCAGAATGAGTTCCTGGAACAGGAATCTACATTTCCACCCTAATGATGGCAATCAATGCCAAGCAACTGCTTCCGTTCCAGTGACTGAACAATGACCTTTGACCTCCCCAGCCATCGTAACCAGTACAATTACAGTAATCACCAGCATTTTGAGAGGTTTTAATTGCATACAGGTAAACATGCGTGCACACACACACACTTGCTGCTTATTAGCCTCCCCTAATAAATAAGGGACACGACCTTTGTGCAGTCTTTAATAAATATTGTTACAATCTGTTAATGCATTTATTCTTGTCTAGTCTTCCTATTTCAGATTATTTGCGTTAAATATTTTCTTAATCAGTGGATGGACTGGAGGAGAGAATGGATGAAAGAATGAGCGCATTCAATGGATGAATTCTAGAATTAATGGATAATAGATCGGCTGTGTAAGTGAGTGTATAGGTGGACTGATGGGATGAATAGATGATTGAGTGGATAGATTGATGAATAAGAGTGAGCAGATGCACCGAGGGGTGAGTGAGTGAATACACTGCTGTTGGTGTCATTAAGTTTGTTTGTATGTTTATTTGTTTTTTGTTTTTCTTATTTTTGATTAATTTATTTTAATTAATAAAATATATTATTTAGCAAGAATACATTGAAATTGTCAAAAGTTACAGCAAATATATGGCATTTATAATATTGCAAGTAATTTATATTTCAATGGTGTTCTTTCAAACTTTCTGAAGACATAAAACAATTCCTTCAAAATTCTAAAAAAATCACATTTTGCACAAACATATTAAGCAACACAACTGTTTTCAAGATAGATAACAGTAATAATAATAATACAAATGTTTCTTAGGAACCAAATAGATAAAGGAGTGGAAGGAAGAACAAATGGATAAATGAGAATAAATGGGTGAAAAGGTGAATGAATGTAAAGGTGAATGAACTATTAAATGGTTAGATGACTGGATTGGTGATTTTAAAAATGGATGTGAAATTCTAATATGTGTGTTGCACGGAAAATTCTGACTGTGACTGGGACATATGACGGTAAGGAGTGGATGGAGTGTAAAAGCTAGAATATGCAGTGTGTATGCGCTGGCTTTGACACTCCGTGTGTTAATAAGCTGCTCTGACTAAGTGTGTTTGTGTGTGCGCATCTGACACACTCATATTCAAATGAGTCCCTACATCTTTTGTCCTGTTCTGATTGGCTGTCGTTTGGGTCTTGAGCCCATCAGTTCAGTCACTTAAAATGAGAACTGTATCTGTCCACAAATGGATCTCATGAGAAGTTCCCAAATAATTCCTATAACAGCTGGAAAAGGGAGCATTCATTCATTTGAGTGTTATTATCTCATATAGTGTGACTCCACCTCCTTTGCTTTGTTAAGCACTACCTTGTCATCTCTGAATGAGTGACGTGTCTCCCCGGGCTCACTGCCATCCTCGTCACTCTCTCTCGTTCTTCCAACTCTCTCTCTCTTCTTGTGGCACCTCTCCTCTGCAGGCTGGAAATAGTGTTTAAGCAGCCTGGGGGGGCCACAGACGTGGGATATAATTGGAAGCGTGACACCACCTCGTTTCCTGTCTTAGGTGACGCTGTGACTTCCACATGCGCCATGATCTACATTTCTTTTGACTCTCCATCCCCATTCCAACCTTCTCTTTTGCTCCTCCTCCTCCTCCTCCCCTCCTCCAAAATCTCTCCTCTCACCTCTTCTCTCATCTTGAGTATCAGTTTCTCAAGATCACTGGAGTAGATGCTTCAGATCAGCAGCAGTTTGCTTGAAATTCAGAGAACATGTGGAATTGGATTTATCTGTTTGTGAGGAGAGAAGAGGCGAGATCTGTTTTTGGATGAAAGCGGTGAGGACTTTGCCAATCTTCTTGTTTCTGATTATCACTTATACTTGTGCTCATTGATTCGGTTACACTTGTTTTGTCAAGCATCACTGTTTCTATTGCTCATTCTTAGGGACAACTCCAAAACTATTCAACTTTGGTGTATAACACATCCCGCGTTGTTATGATACGGACGTGAACGATACCTCAAATTGTGTGGCTTGTTATTTTCTATTATTTTGCTTTGTAACATGCAGTTTTCACCTGGAAGATGTTAAAATGCGCAAAAATATCCCTTTGATATTCTATGGATTGACCTAATATGTTTTATTTTTAAATGTTTTGAGTTTTTCTATTAAAATAACTTATATATTATGCTTTTTCTAATTATTTTAAGTTTCATCAACTTACAGACTCCTTGCAGTTCCTCGATGAACCTCTAGGGGTTTGCAAACCTCAATTCGAAACCCTTTGGACACCACTCACATTTTCTTAAAATTGTTAAATTATAGTTTTCTTTTGTTGTTTTTTTTGTTTGTTTTTTATGTAACTACAATTTGCATACAGAAGATGTACATAGAATGGACATATAAAATGGGACTAATGGCAATTGTGGACATAGTCAAAGATGCACTGATCTCCAGTGCAAAGCTTTACATATCTTAACCGCATCATTTGAGGATGCCTGTTGTCGAGTGCTATTTGCTCCCTGGTGCCACCCTATCACCAGGGACATAAATGAGCCGTCACTCCTCGTTAAAATAGAATCGCATTACATAAAAATCGTGACGGATGAGTTTTGACGGGTATTGGGAGCGTGGACCGACCAGCTGTTGTGTTTTGTGACAGAACCAAAACAAGAAGCATCTACACAAGCAAGTGTGAGAGAGACATTTGAATGTGCTGTTAAAATGCATGGCATTCAGGAGGGCATCAAAGTTCTTGCTGGTTAATAGCATTCTGAGAAAGTGACTTCTTATATAATTATCACTGCTGATAATTATGATTTAAGAAAAATAAGTGTGTGTCAGCTGTTTATGCTGATAATGGTTTTCTTTTTTTTCTGGTGATTGTTTTAGCTTGTTAACTTCCTCAGGTGTTGTTTCCTGCAGATGCCTAATATAGCTAACTGGATATTCCAAATGCATTAATATCAAAAAAAAAAAAAAAAAGGTTTGCGAATGTGTGGTTTTGACAGATGTTCTGCAGAAGAAGAGTGCCTCAAAATGCAGCCCAAGGGAAACTGTCTTTCAAAGTTTAGTTCTCACAGCTCTAAAATAACTGGATCTGACCCCGCTATCCTGCAAATCATGCTTCTGTATTTTTGAGACCTGGGATAAAACATGTTTTACCCTCTGTTGGGATTAAATAACTTCATTTTGAAATTTAATCATTTAATACACTACTTTTGACAGAAATGTTGACATTACCTGTTCTTAGATCTTAAATAAAATGAATAAATTAATTAATATTATAAATCAATATGTACTTGTATATAAAATCATACTAATAATATAATTTCACAAGTTAATATAATATTTATATATTAAATATTTGGTGATATTTCACAGGATTGTCCACAGAGCTCAGCAAAAACTGCAAAATATCCAAGTTTGTGTTAACCTGGACATCTAAATGTAAACACATTTGTGCAATTGCATCTTTTCAACATGAATTCGTTATACCCCTACATGAATATTATACCCCAGAGGAGTATGAATTCACTCTGCAATAACTGTTATGCAACATTGCCATGAACATTCCGTCACCTCAGCCAATCACAGCATAGAATCCTCTGTCTACACTGGGATCTTCTAAAGGTGTCTTCCTGTAAATGAGTGTTGGGTTTCCTGTATTAGCAGGTGTCTTGGCAGTTCTGGTGCTGGCGAATGTGAAACCGTATGACAGCATGAGCAGGAATGGAGAAGCGCTGTCATTATATTAGTAACAGATCGCTGAAGATCTGTCATCTTTAGACCTGTTCATGTGGGAGGCTGTCTGGTAATCGTAGGGATATCTTTAAAATACAACGCTTGTCACTTTCCAGAGCTGCCACGAAATCTTTCACACCTTCTGTGACGTGGGTTATCGCCTTCTATGTGCCAAGGCTTCCTCTGCCTACTCAGTCTGGAATAGACAAAAAAAACGGTTTCTTATATGAGGGTTAATACTAGCACATTTGGCTGCATCTTAATTTAAACAATTGGTGTATGTGCTCTTGTTATTATCTTATGCAAATCCAAGAGATGGCACAGTACCATTTGAAATCACGACCTTACAAGTCTTTTACTTTCCTACAAATTTACTTTTCACACCAATCTAAATGTATCTTCTGCTGTTTGTTTGAAGCTTTCTGACTAGTACTTTTCTTAACTAAAAAGAGCCCAAAGGAATATCAGAATCAGAATGAGCTTTATTGGCCAAGTATGTTTACACGTACAAGGAATTTGTTTTAGTGACAGAAGCTCCACAGTGCAACAGAGAGACGGCAACAGGACAGGACACAGATAATAAAGAATAATATACAAATATCCAAATAGGCAATGTACAAAAACAGCAAAAACACAATATATAATATAGACAATTATGTGTGTACAGGTCTGATATGTGCAAATTTGAAATGAGGAAAAAAACAAAAAAATAGATAAATAAAAATCAAGCAAGTGTGGGGAATAAATAATAATTGTGTGTGTTCCGTGTTTTATTGTCAAGTGTTCATGAGATGGATTGCCTGAAGGAAGAAACTGTTCCTGTGTCTGGTCGTTCTGGTGCTCAGAGCTCTATAGAGTCGACCAGACGGTTACAGTTCAAAGAGAGAGTGTGCTGGGTGTGAGGGGTCCAGAGGGATTTTACCAGCCCTTTTGCTCACTCTGGATAAGTACAGCTCTTGGAGAGTGGGGAGGGTTGTACCAATGATTCGCTCAGCATTCCGGGCTAACCTCTGTAGTCTTCTGAGGTCAGATTTGGTAGCTGAACTGAACCAGTATATTTTGGAGTGTTCACATACCTCACTATTTTCACTGGAATGAGGGACTCTCAAAATGTTTTTCTCTTTTGCTTAAAAATTCTTGGATGATAAAAATCCATCTGGAAGTGTAAAGTCGCAAATCATTTGTAATAATTGTGGCAGGCCCAGAAATTTGACTTTTCGAATTTTTAAAGTAATATTTGAGGTTATTTAAAATGTAGAGGTATAATTCTACCAAAAAATAAAAAACAAAATCATCATATTTTAGTCAGTCATTTACTGACCATTCAGACTGTCATTCAAAACTTTTCTTTTTTCTATGAAACAAAATATATTTTAAAGGGATTGTTCACCCAAAAATGAAAATGTTGTCGTCATTTGCTGACTCTCATGTTGTTCCAAGCCTTTATGAGTTTCTTTCTTATGTTGAACATAAAAAGATATTTTGAAGAATGCTGGTAATTGAACAGTTCAATTAGGGCTCGCTGCAGCCCACAAGATCCAGGGGGCGTGGTTGGATCCACATCTAGGGGGTGGAGATTGGTAGGTATAGGGGTGGAGATGGGTGGGTTTAGGGATCAGGGGGTGGAGATGGGTATGTTTAGGTATATGTAAGGTGGGAGGAGTTGGATCTTGATCCAACCACGCCCCCTGGATCTTGTGTTCTGCAGCAAGACTCTCCTCGAACAATTGATGGTCCCCATTGACTTTCATAGTATTTTTCTCCCCTACATATGGAAGTCAATGGGAACGAACAATTGTTTGGTTCAAAATGTTCACTTTTGGGTGAACTATTCCTTTAAAAGACGTCTGTGTTTTTTGTCCATTCACTGAAAATCAGTGGGGTGAAGTGTTGTTTTTGATCCCGGTGACGTTCTTTGTAAAGGCAAAAACATTTGAAACATTCGTCCAAATATCTTCTGTGTTCCACAGATGAAAGAAAGCTGTACAGGTTTGGAACAGCATAAAGGTGAGTAAATGATGACCAACAAAGCAATTAAACTCTATCAACAGGTGTTGAATGCTGTGGATTTGATTGTAAAATATGTTAGACAAAGATGTACTGTAACAGTGCACTCTAAGTCCAAGAATCCAGAAATTTTAAAAAACCAGACCAGTGTTCTGCTTAATTTTGTATGTTTAAGTATAGATTTCTCCCCTCCAGTGGAAGTAGGGTTGTCTCTTTTCTTGTTTTCAGCTGTTGTTTCTTGGGTTATTTACACTCAAGTATTCCCCACTGTCCAGACTCACACTTGATTTGGCAAGATAGTTTCCAGAATCAGAAGATGCTAGAATCCAGAGCGTCACTGTTCCCATAATGTGCATGTTTTATTTGTTAAGTTTTTTTTAGAGAATGTGGGAAGTCTGTCTTTCTCCCTGTACCACATGTTCCGTGTTCTCTCAGGGTTTCTGTCACGGGAAGTCAGTAGGAAGTGCTGTAGTTGTGTCATGTATGTTAAGGAGTCAGTACTCTGTAAGCTTCTTTGTAGGTTCATTCTCAGAAAAAAAGAGCAGTAGCCTTTGTGGGATGTCTTTACATTAGTCATGTCTCATTTTTTCCTTAATGTGTTTGCAGTTATTTTGAAGAGATTTTAAATCAAAGCTATGAGACGTGGCAGAGTATGAAACCTCATTTTAACCACATCTGCATTTAAAACACACTGCATTGTTTTGATGTTGTATTCTGTGTTGCGTCTGCATAGCAGCTGTAGATTTTCTAACAATAGACATCATCCCCTGAATGTAAATTTGGTCTGTGTACATGCTCCATTTCTCAATAGACTGACTGACCCAGACCCCCTTTCTTTTTTACACAATTGTTAGCAGTACGATAAAAGCTTTGTATTCACTTATCAGCAATATTTTGAAAAAAGAACGTATGGCATACAAATGTTCTTGAAAAAATGTGTTGATGAGTATAGAGGTTTATATTGACTGTTGTCTCTCTCTCCTTAACTACAATGTATTTGCATTTACATTAATTTGATACAATGCATTTAGTGTGTACATGCATGTTTTTACATTGTACTTATATATTAAAAAAATACCTGCATGTAATTACATCGCCAAGTAATTTTTATTATTACAACGTTGACCCATCCCATACACCTTAATTCACCCTTAAAATTACCCATACCACCAAGCCTGTCCCTAACCTTACCTGCATCCCACCTCAATAGCTTCAAAAGAATTACAATACATTGTACTTATTTTTTGATGCAAGTACATAGTAGTTAAGGCCACCTAATATAAAGTGGGACTGAAATAATAAATAAAATCCTGTTTTAGAGCTAGTTGTGGTCAGGGATGGAATATCTGATTAGAGTGGAGGCCATCTAATACGGAAATGATTGAGCATTTTGGGGTTATAGTGAAACGTGACCTACTTGGACCAAACACCATCACCCCCAATGGAATACATCTCTCGGGGCCGTAAGGGTCAGAGAGGAGCGACCCCGGCCCCTTTGGTTTAAACAGCCCCGTGCCTGTGACCAACAAACAGCGTAATCCGACCCCCAGCCTTACACACTTCGTTAAGCACTACCATCTGTTTTTCTGCTTCGCTCCTGCCTGTCACTTTTGTTCTCTTCTCCGTTTGTTTTGGGGTCATCCTGACCGTCTCTTATCTCGGGTCCCGAAGATGTTAATGACGTTACAGTCTATACATGCACATAGTGGAATAGGGGGACCTTTTCTTTTGGAAACTAGAAGCTGGCTTTCCTCAAAGTCACTTCTGGCTTGGCCGGGATTCTTGACCTGGATATGCTGTGGACCGTTAAGCCTAACCCTTTCCTAAACTCTCGTTTATCATTTTTTCATTCTCTGCTTGTGCAGGCCTTGCATGTGTGCTTGCGACACATGCCCTTCCAACATTTTTAACTGCACTGAGCCGGGAAAACAGAACGATGGGTTTAGTGGTTTCTTGCTGCTCTCGCTCACCCCCTCCCTCCTTTTGTGGTGTTTGGACTCAGACTCTTCAGACTCCTCATGGTTCCTGTTAAAGCTCGAGCCAGCGGTTTCTCTGAAGCGCAGCAGAGCAACCAAACCACCGTCGAAGTCTTCTCCTCCCTATTCACTGACAGCCACAAACTGTTCTGAAGGAGAAAAGCAGCAGGATGCTCATTTTCCGCCGAGTCCTTGCGACTGCAAGAACCCTGAAATGAACAGATCAGACTCTCCCTTCTCAACATTCTCCTGTGGATCTGGACCCCAGCTGTAAGCAGGGAAAACCACTTGTTTGGATTATGGATTTCACTTCGCCGGTCAGGAAGGCGTGTGCCGGGACTAGGGCCAGATGCACGTGGCAGAGGAGGAAGCGGTCGCGTCCGTACGACTGCACAGGACGAGCCAGCCTAGGGGCGACAAGACCGAGTCGGACCTCTTCGCTTTTCAGGCAATGGATGTCTCACTTCTGCTGTACATCTCGGGCCTGTACGTCCAGTCTGAGCCTGTCTGATCAGTCCCTGCTGCAGACAGGATGCTGCACCAGTCCCAGAGGTGCACAGGGTATCGTTGGAGATGGAAGAGATGGACAGACGGAGGTGTACGGAGAGGAAGTTTGGGTGGGAGAAGTTGAGGACGATCAGGAAGATGAGGATGAGAACGAGGAAGAAGAACAAGATGATGATGATGATGATGATGATGAAGAGGAGGAGGACGGTAAAGAAGAGAAAGGTGAGGTGGAGATGGAGAAAGGGTTGTCTTGAAGGAAAGATGATTCTTGCTATTCAAGAAGACGACTGGAATGTTGAACGCTTTTTACTCTATCCGGCAATAACGCACGTGTCGACTCTTTACCTTTGATGCATGGAAATGCGATGCTCCTGCGCGGGCCGAGTGTCAATTAGAATGATGGCAATGGACTGGAGTCCCGTCTGGGGTGTAATCTGTCTCGATTAAAGGGGATCTCAGAGTAGATGAGATGTATGCATGGCCGGGGTGTGAATGGTGTGAGCTGGTGGAAAGGAAGCGAGAGCGATGATTGATTGACGCCACTGTGGCCTTCAGATGGCAGTCATCATCAGTATCGCTTACCTTGTTGTGGTCACACAGGTTTTGTTCACACTGCAGGGCAAATAAAAATTTTCAGTCAAACTTTATCCTTTTTTCAGTTCAGATTCAGTGCTTTTGCACTGCTAGTAAAAAAAACTCTTTGGATTTGTTTTAAAGGTCATCAACTCACACTCGTGTCGTTTTTAAACCAGACTTCTGTGGAAAACAGAAAAAAAAAAACATTTTGAATGTTGGTAGCTGAACTGTTTTGGTTACCATTGAAGAGAAAAAAAACACTGACATTTCTCAATGTCTTCTTTTGTGTTTCATACAAATACATAAAAACAAGTCTTAATATCTTATTCTGTGTTGCTCAAGTAAATTTATCTTGCTTTAAAGACTGTTTATTTTATTGGAAAACAAGTCAAAAGACTAATTAAACTCTCATTAAGAAGTCATTTGTTTCAGTGCATAATAAATGTTTATTTCTGTTGTCACTGCGGGTACATTTAATGACAACAAATTACAAGAAAATAATTGTGATGGATTATTCAAACTGAGACATTTCATTAAATTATTTTAATCAGATTTCAAACAGGGTTTTTTTCAATACTTTAAGACTTCTGAAAAAATGATTTCATGTAAGTTTTCAGAAATACTGTAGGAAAAACAAAAATGATTTGAGTCTTGTAGGCAAAGACAGTGCAGTTTTGCTGCCTGTTTGAACAATATCATGTTTATATTTTAGAATTTTACAGTTGTGTGGTTTTTAGGACATTTTTCAGGTTTCAGGCTGCACTGAAACAGTCAGTTTATGACTAAATTGTGTATTGTTGGCATCGAATGTGGCTTATGACTGGGAAGGTAAAGGAGCTAGAAAACTTGCTTTATACAAAGGAAATCTGATTAATCTCAGTACCATGTAAACCAGTGTGGCTTAGCCGTCTCAGCTGACCACTTCAGTTCTGGAAAGCAGACTCAAGTGTTTCCACTCATTTGACACTGCATTTTTCATGCTTAAAATGTCTCACAATGACAGACCAGCTTTTTCTCTGGCCTATTTATTTGGCCAAGAATTTGTTTGCAAGGCCCTTTGTTGTTCTTTTTTTTCCTTGTGCTTCTATTTCGAAACCGCCAGCACAGCCGGTCCGCAGCTTGGTACTTGGCTTGTTAGTTGTGCCGCCCAGTTCAGACAGCCACCCTGTCATCGTCTTCTCCTCCCTGTGAGCCTCAAAGCTTTGCTTGGTTAACTCAAACCAGCTTTGGGACGTTATTTTCGGACATGGACTTTTTTTTGGAGTGGCATTGCTTGCGGGCAGATCTAATTCAGCCCATCCGATTGTGCTTGGTGTCTCCTCTCTCTGTCTTTTGTTTCTCTCTGTTTTTTTTGTCTCGGACTTGTAACCCAAAGGTCGCGGGTTCGAGTCTCAGGTACGGCAGAGATTGTAGGTGGGGGGAGTGAATGTCCAGCGCTCTCTCCACCTTCAATACCACGACTGAGGTGAGACCCTTGAGCAAGGCATCGAATCCCCAACTTCTCCCCGGCATTGGCTGCCCACTGCTCCGGGTGTGTGTTCACGGTGCGTGTTTGTTCGCTTCTCACTGCTGTGTGTGTGCACTTGGATGGGATAAATGCAGAGCACAAATTCCAAGTATGGGTCACCATACTTGGCCACACGTCACATCCTTTCCTTTTCCTTTCCTTTGTCTATCCATCCATCCATCTGTCCTAACGTCCTATCGTTCTAACATTCTGTCATTCTAGCTTTCGTTCTGTCTATCTTTCATTCTATCTGTCCTTCTGTCTATCTGTTGTTCTATCTATTCTTGTATCTATCTATAGAAATGTCCTGACAAATACTTAGAATAGCTTAACTCTTTATAACACCCTAGCATCACAGCAGCAACTTTTGCCTGGGTTTGCACCATAGTTTAAATGTAAATAAACAGATAAAATCTAGTTAGAGTGTATAGTTGTCCAGGAAGCTCTGTAATGTGTGCTTGAGAAAGAGCTCCAGTGTGCCCAGCTGCAGTACTGTCACATTAGGCCGACTGTTGGCTGCCCCACAGTTAATGGGGCGGTATGCAGTCTTTTGCAAGTGTAGGAAACCCTGTGTCAGAGGCAATGGAATTATATTTGAATTATTAGATTAAATGCACCCTGCTTTGCTAACTGCAACCCTGCTATTATCAACAATTCCATTTTTTTTTGCTGTTACATTCTCTGCTGCGCTAGCAGCTTTTTGCATGTGTGGTTTTGTTAAAGGCCGTGTGCCATTGCTTGCCTTTTATACAGCAGTGATTTTTCCTCTGATTTTGAAAGCCCAGCAGTGCATAGCAAGAGCTGTAAGTCAAACCTGACACTGGACCCATCAGCATTTTCATTCCTATAACAGATGCAGTGCTGTAGGTTTTACAAGAGGCAGCGACTTGACGAATGACGAGGTTTAAACCCCTGCAGTGCTGATGTTTTTTGTTTTTTGTTCTCGTGAAAGCACAAACAGCACGTTTTCCCATGGGACTCTCCTACCCCAGGGGGGTCCGAAACAGGAAGTAGAACTGAATTGTTGCTCTGTGGTGGAGTTAAAGAGTGGAAATTTAAGCAGCTCCCATGGGGGTGTTACAGATGAGACGTACGACTTAAACATCTGAGGTTTGTGGTGACGTCACTGGTTTTGTCATTATGAATCGCAGACAGAAACCTCGAAGGCACTACAGTGTTTTTTTTTATTTTTTATATATATATTTTTTATTATCATTTACTAGGGCTGTTGATTGATTAAATAATGTAATCAAATTAATTGCATGATGTGCTGATTAATTCATTAAATTAAATAGTCACATTAATATTAATTATAAATGCCAACTTTTAATTAAAATTATATTAAACATTTATTTTAATTAATTTTTTACATTTGCTTTAAAAATTCTCTTCTTATTTGGCAAGGTGCTTACATTAGCATACACCGAAATATTACATAATACACATTTGTTCATTTTTTCTTACAATTAATTCTATTACTTACTATTTCTAATATTAGTATTTTTGTTACAGAACAGCGTTCATGAACATTTCATGAACAAATGTCATTTTCGTGATTATTTACATGTTCTGAATGAAATTGGTGATGTGGAAGGCAGTTGTCAGACTTGTTTGTTTTTAAAGCTGAATAGACTGGAAGAAGATCCCTATCTGATCTCAGCCATAACAGAACTGTTGGTCATGAATCACATAGTGTTGATCCTTTTTTACTGTTTTTTTTCTCCCACCCCCTGTGGCCTGTCTGATTATCGGATGGCTCATCATCACTCATACAGAAGCGCATTAATGCACTCTTTTAGCTGCGAGATTGTCATGCATGAGCACGCGTATATGATTGTTTATGCTTGTGCCTTAAGATATGTGTGTGGTCCACAAATGTGGATGTTTTTGAAATAGTTTCTTTTGCTTTCATCCTCAGGCTTACCTTCAAACCACTATTGCTGGCATGTTTGTGAATCATCAGGTCAGAACGGTCATATTTTTTTCTTTTTCTTTTTTTTTGCCATATGTGGGGCCAGAGAACTTTTGAAGACGCCCAGCATTTTTTGAAACGGATGACATTGTGGGACAAAATAATAAAAAAAAAGAGCACAGGAAAAACAAACCTTGCCGACTTTCTGCTTGTAAAGAACAGATTTTTCCACCAATGTGCTATTTCAGCTCCTGCTGGTGTCATTAGCGGGTTTCTGAACTTTATTATACGCTGTCACAAGTGACATACATCCCACCGGAGGTACAGGGAAACCAAGGAGCGATGGAGGAAAAATTTAGGAAGAATGTTTGGTTGGAGGATGACTGATTAGACAGATGCTTCTGCACAATCTTTAGTTGCCATGACACTTTTGTTGGGACTGCAAAAAAAAAAAAAAAAAGAAAAAAAGTGATTGCCTGAGACTGCGTGTGTTCAACCGAACGAATTCCCACTTGTCAATTCAGAGGCAAAAAAATCAAAACAGGAAACCAATTTGTAGGCTTTGTTATATTTTCTGGAAAAAGTATTGTTCTTTGCACAGCTTTAAATAGTTGCTGCGTAGACAACGACATGTGCAGAAGCAAAATGTGCAACTTGGCGAAAAAAAACAAACGAAGAAAAAAACGAACGAATAATGTGGCATGCGCTTGTTTTTAATGCTTCACTTTTACAAAACCTTTTTTTTTTTTTTTTACTACTTGGTATGTAACAAATAATACATTTGCATTAGAGGTATTAGGTTTAGTATTACTTTAGTTGACAGTAAGCTCTATGCATACAGCACCTAAATATTGAATTATATTGCATAATTTTGAAATAAAGAAACTGAAACTCAGAAAAACCATTTACTTCCATGTTCAGTGTTATTTTGATATTTATATACTTTTATACTGTGTTTTATTAATATTTTGAATTAGATTTTTTTTTCAGAGATGCACCGATTGACCGGCCAGTGATCGGAATCGGACGATTTTTCACATGACCAACCCGGATCGGTGACCGGCCAGTCAGTCTCACATCTTGCCGATTCCGAGCCGATCCTTGACGTCATAGCCACGCGCATACCCACAGTCGCGTGTAAACACGTCGTTTCGCGTGAGAATGAGTCTAATTTTAATTGCATTCATTGTAAACGGCAACTGATAATGTATTTACGTCGTGCCAGATGAGTGAGCGTGTTAAGTGACTTATATTTTAGACAAAATATTGACTGTTTTTGTTCAATTTCGCTGACGAAAATAGTTACGATCAAAGCCACAGCAGAACTGTTGTGTCTCCGAGCAACACAGTGGCGTTTCGTTACTGAATGAATACACATTTTTGAACGAATGGAGTGAGTCAATGATTCAGTGGCCCATTCATAAGGACAGTCACTTCCCTCGTTTCTGAATGAATCAGCCATTTGAATGAATCGGTTGAATTAATTAATAAATGACTCACTCAAAACAGACACTTGCCGCCACCTACTGGTGGTTTAGTCATTTAAAAGTATCATTGCATTTTATTGACATTTATTTGTGTTGTAAACATTTCTTTTAAAATTATTTATGCATTTGAAATTTTTTCAGTGTAAATGCTTTTATGGCACCTCAGCTTCATCAAACTGTCTGTGTAAATGCATCTAATGCCACTTCAGATGCAGCTTCTGTTTCCTCAACAGTGGAAAGATATAGTTTAATACAAATTTTATTTGAATAGTAACAACGCTACAAACAAAGTAAGAATTTGATGCGAAAGATTACACATTTAATAAGGTCTGGGGGAAAAATTACCATTTATAAACATAGTGGGAAATGACATGATTTGTTACATACCGCAACTCATTTTACGTTAACTATTTCTTCCTCTTTCCAGTCACAGAGCACTTTATTTCGAGAGTTGTTTAAGTGAGAGAAAATCTTTAACTTAGTCCAGATTGGGGGAATTGTAATGTTCAGTAATTTCTTTTATGTAGTAAATTGAAATTTGCATAGATTTTTGTTTGTATATGCTGTCAATTATAATTCTTAGAAAGAAAATCGGAATCTGCAAAAATCGGTATCGGCAAGTCACACTTCCAAAAAATCGGAAATCGGAATCAGCCAAGAATATTGCAATCGGTGCATCTCTAATTTTTTTATACACTTTTAAAAATAAAGGTTGTTTATTGGCATCAATGGTTCCATGAAGAGCCTTGAACATCCATGGAACCTTTCAAATGCAGAAAAGGTTCTTTATAGTTCTTTAGATTTTTTAAATGTTCTTCAAAATGGTTCATTTAAGAACTGTTCACTAAAGCTGGGGACACATTATACAACTAGCTGAAACAATCTAAAGGTCCTTGCACACTGAGTCCATAATTTTCGCATGCGTTTTTCATTTTTTTTTTTTCGTATTCGTCATCCTTTCCTATCAAAATGCATGCTAAGTATGCGAAAACGCAGAAAATCGAACCTGATCCGAATTTTTATGATGGACGAAAGTTTCGGAGACCGTGTGTAAATGTGATTGACACAACTTGAGGTCATATTTATTTTTTAATGTGCAAAAATTTCGAACTCCGTGTGCAATGGCCTTAAGACTGAGCTCAACACACTTAACAACTGTTTCCATCGACCGGAACAGATTTTAGTCTTTAACAATCAGAAAGGAGCACAAACCTAATGACTGAGTCACTCCACTACACAGCACACTGTGTACGACTGCCGCGTCACAACTGGACAAATTCTGCCGAACCCAAAATTAAAACAAAAAACTTTTGAAATGTCTTACTTTACATGTAATGAATCTAAAATATATATGAAAGTTTCACTTTTTGAAATAAGATACAAAAAAATGCAGTTTTTCACGATATTCAAATTTTTTTAGATGTACCTGTATATAAATTATCTCATGTAGGCCTATGTCTAAAATCAGGGATAAAAAATTAATTGGTTCTAAGTAAAAAGGGTAGGCTATTTTTATATATATATATATATATATATATATATATATATATATATATATATATATATATATATATATATATATATATATATATATATATATATATATATATATATATATATATATATATATATATACACTTTTATTTTGTTATTCGTGATTTATTAATTTATTTGGTTTATTTTGTTTTGAAGTAGGCTAGGCTATTCGTTATGTTTGTATATTCATCATTCTGTATATTAGCCTAAAGTTGATTTAATATTCTTCATAACAAATTTTAAGAAAAAATGGAATTAGCTTGTAGTCTATAGATGGGGCTATAGGCTATTTTATTCTTAACTTTTATCAGACTGCAGATCGAAATACTGTAAAAGAATTCCTGATAATCTTTAAAATGAAAGAATCACAGACATAATTTAGGCTATACTTTCTTTGCAAAAAAAATTTAACTATTTGTGAACCTGGACCACAAAACCAGTCATAAGGGTCAATTTTTCAAAATTGAGATTTATACATCATCTGACAGCTGAATAAATAAGCTTTCCATTGATGTATGGTTTGTTAGGATAGGATAATATTTGGTCGAGATACAACTATTTGAAAATCTAGAATCTGAGGGTGCAAAAAAATCTAAATATTGAGAAAATCAAAGTTGTCCAAATGAAGTTCTTAGCAATGCATATTACTAATCAAAAATGATGTTTTGATATATTTAAGGTAAGAAATTTACCAAATATCTCCATGGAACAAGATCTTTGCTTAATGTCCTAATGATTTTTGGCATAAAAGAAAAATTGATCATTTTGACCCATACAATGTATTTTTGGCTATTGCTACAAATATACCCCAGCGACTTAAGACTGGTTTTGTGGTCCAGGGTCACATTTAAATTTGAAGTGTTAACTTATGAATTAAAAGAGAGACAAGAAATAAATCACAAGCACAATGGAGTTATTTCAATCATATAAGATAAGACAATCGAGTTAAGACAATCGTTGATGTCAGTCGCAAATATTAAACCGGTTTAAACAAATCTTTGTGTGAAAGACTGGCAATGACTGGTTCTTGAATTCTAAGATTATAATCTTTAGACACCACACACTATGCAACTTTTTCTGCTGATTGGAAACAGTGACTGACCCCAACTGGAACAGATCGACTGGGCACGATCTGGCCTCAAGACCAAATTCCATTCATAATCGGCCTGACAGTCGTGTAGTGTGTTCTCGGCTTAAAAGGTTCTTTGGGGAACCAAAAATGGTTCTTCTGTGGCATCGCTGCAAAAACACGCTTTTGGAGCCTTTATTTTGAAGAGTGTTTTTCAGGTTTCATTTTTATTTTTGTTCATTTTTATCTTTATTATTTTTGTATTTCTTTTTTTATTGTATTTTTCATTATTGCTATTGAGTTGGGGTTTTTTTCAGTCATAGTTCGGTTTTAGTTTTTCATGTATTTCCCTTAGTAATGTTAGTGCTTCAACTTACATTTTATTTCAATTTCTTGCCAAGGCAACATTTACCATTCTGTTTACTCTAGTGTCAAATATTTATCTATTTATATTTGAATTTATTTCAGCTTTATTTCAGTTCACAAAATTGTTTTAGTTTTGATTTTTGTTAACAATAGTAACTCAAGTGTATTTTGGGGCATTGTAGGTCCAATTCAAACTTTAAAATGAAATTTTTAAAACTGCCCAATATGATTTGTCAGCTCTTGAGGTTTTAAAGCTAGTTAGCATAATTAGCTGTAGCATTTTATTATCTGTTTGTATGAAGCTATTGTAAAATAGCTGTGCATATGCCCAAATGTGCATATTGAAATGCTCCTATGATGCCCAGGAATTCTCATTTTAGCTCATTTAAGGTTTTGAGACATAGACAGCAATTTAGATGCTTTGACTGAATTGGCATATTTAGCTGTAGCATCTATTGTGTTGAACCTTCCTGTTCAGAACTCATTAGATGTCTATTATACCGAGATTTTTTTTTTTTCTTTCAGACAGTTTGTAAAGTTACTTTTCAGTGCAACTTATAAAATCTAACTGCAGAGCCACTGCTGCCTGAGGCTTTGGTTTATCTGAGAGAAACTTGCAGTCTCTGAGGACAGGTTTGACAGTAAGATGAGTCTGTGCCTTAGAGGTGTAGCAATTCGCTCTGTATTTCTGGGAAAGGCTCAGTTTGTTTTGCAGTCGGGTCTCTTCGGCTCTGTTCTGATGGTGAGAGGTGAAAGGCATGGGGGAAAAAAACTAATCCTGAAAAAGCTCTTCTCACTGTGGATTTAGCCACCGTGGGACACCTCTTCTTTTGAAGTCTAGCGATCAGCCTTTGACTGTGTATATGAACGCACAGGCTCAAACGCTTCATCTACGCAGACATCCTGTTGATAGGGATTGTGAGGTGGTTTAGTGTTTTACAATTTAGGTATTTTGGGGTCTTGCTGTCTCACTGCTAATTCACAACAGCGAGTGTAGCTGGCCATTAGATACATTAGATGTCCTTATCTGCTGTCTCACTTGGTTTTTAAGGATGTATGATGATGGGGATGTTTGACAGTGAGCAGAACTGAAAGGCTGAAATGGCCAAATTTCATTCCAATTGAGCTGTTTCAGGCTGAAACTTGAAAGACACCACATAAAGTCGTAAAGTCACAATAAATTTTATGCATTAGGCCATGTGGAATTGCAAGGATCATAAAAATCCCTATTTTGTCACAGAAGCCAAAGAAAGCAGTTTCTCAGAATGCCAAAATCACTTAGTTTTACAGTTTTTAAAAATCCTACCAAAATGACTGTCCGTGAATGGTTTAGGAAATACTGAATATGTGATTACACGTATTCTAATGTGATTAAATTATTCTAATTTCAGCCTAGTTCAATTCAATTAAATTCAAGTTTATTTGTATAGCGCTTTTTACGATGCAAATCATTGCAAAGCAGCTCTACAGGAATTTAAGTTTCCACAATATATTTATATATTGCAGAACCTTAATATGTTTGACTTATGGCAAATTTTGTAATTCTGTATGTTGTCTGAGCATTGGCATCCTCCGAAGTCCTCTGAGGGGTTGGCATTATCTTTTCTTAGGTGTTCGGTCATCTCAGATCATTTAAGGGTTGGATCCAGACTGAAGCTTCTGTAATTCCTAGTTACCACGGGATGTTAATCAGAAACAGAGAAACAAATAGAGACATAATTAGCATAGCTGCTGTTCCATCTAAGCAAAAATTGTTTGTTCAACCCAAGCTGAAGAATAATAATAAATGTACATTTGATCAGATATAACTGCAGTACAAGATTATAAGATGCATTATGTGAATGCTTGGCTAAAGAGATGTGTCTTTAATCTAGATTTAAACAGAGAGAGTGTGTCTGGACCCCGAACGTTATCAGGAAGGCTATTCCAGAGTTTGGGAGCCAAATGTGAAAAAGCTCTACCTCCTTTAGTGGACTTTGCTATCCTAGGTACTACCAAAAGTCCAGAGTTTTGCGACCTTAGGGAGCGGGATGGATTGTAGCGTGGTAGAAGACAAGTTAGGTACGCAGGAGCTAAACCATTTAGGGCCTTATAGGCAAGTAATAATACTTTGTAAATGATACGGAACTGAATAGGTAGCCAGTGCAGAGACTGTAAAATTAGGGTAATATGATCATATTTTCTTGACCTGGTAAGAACTCTAGCCGCTGCATTTTGGACTATCTGTAGCTTGTTTATTGAAGATGCAGGACAACCACTTAGCAGTGCATTACAATAGTCCAGTCTAGAGGTTATGAATGCATGAACTAGCTTTTCTGCATCAGAAACAGGTAGCATGTTTCGAAGCTTGGAAATGTTTCTAAGATGGAAGAATGCTGTTTTTGTAACATGGGAAATACGATTTTCAAAGGACAAGTTGCTGTCTAATATAACACCCAGATTTTTGACTTTAGAGGACGTGACAGTGTATCAGTCTAGTTATAAATTGTAATCCAAGAGATTCTGTGTACTGTTTTTTGGTCCAATAAGTAATATCTCTGTCTTATCTGAATGTAATAGGAGGAAATTATTGGTCATCCAATCTTTTACATTTTTTACACAATCTATTAGCTTAGTTTAGAAGTTTCACCTGGTCTTGTTGAGATATATAGTTGAGTATCATCAGCATAACAATGAAAACTAACCCCGTATTTTCTAATAATATTACCAAGAGGCAACATGTATATTGAAAATAGCAGAGGACCTGGGACAGATCCTTGTGGCACTCCATACTTTACTGGTGATAATTGTGATGACTCTCCATCTAAATGAACAAAGTGGTAGCGATCGGACAGGTAGGATCTAAACCATCTTAAAGCCTGCCCTTGAATACCAGTATAGTTTTGTAATCGATCTATGAGTATATTATGGTCTATAGTGTCGAACGCAGCACTAAGATCAAGTAATACTAGCAATGAGATGCAGCCTTGATCTGAAGCAAGAAGTCATTTGTAATTTTAACAAGTGCAGTTTCTGTACTATGGTGAGGCCTGAAACCTGACTGAAATTCTTCATAGAGATATTTTTTGCAAGAAGGAGCACAATTGAGCAGACACAACTTTTTCTAAAATTTTAGAGATAAACGGAAGATTTGAAATGGGTCTGTAATTTGCCAGTTCATTATAATCTAGTTGTGGTTTCTTAATAAGAGGCTTAATAACCGCCAGCTTGAATGGTTTTGGGACGTGACCTAAAGATAACGATGAGTTAATAATATTGAGAAGTGGTTCTTCTGCTACAGGTAACAACTCTTTCAGTAGTGTAGTGGGTACAGGATCTAATAAACACGTTGTTGGTTTAGATGCACTGATAAGTTTATTTAGCTCTTCCTGTCCTATAGTTGTAAAGCACTGCAGTTTTTCTTTGGGTGCGATGAATGAAGCTGACATACTAGACGCAGTAGAATCTACATTTGATATTGTATTTCTGATGTTATCTATTTTATCAGTAAAGAAATTCATAAAGTCATTACTATTAAACAGTGAGGGAATATTTAGATCGGGTGGCGTCTGTTTATTTGTTAATCTAGCCACTGTGCTAAATAAGAACCTTGGATTGTTTTGGTTATTATCTATGAGTTTGCAGATATGCTTTACCCTGGCAGCTTTTAGAGCCTGTCTATAGCTGGACATACTGTTTTTCCATGCAATTCTAAAAACTTCTAAGTTAGTTTTTCTCCATTTGCACTCAAGATTACTAGTTTCTTTCTTGAGAGAATGGGTATAACTGTTGTACCATGGCGCAGTACGTTTTTCTCTAACCTTTTTCAGTTTGAGGGGGGCAACAGCTTCTAATGTATTAGAGAAGAAAGTGCCCATGTTGCTAGTCATTTCGTCTAGTTCATGCGTATTTATGGGTACAGAGCAGTTGAGATAAATCAGGCAGGTTATTTGTGAATCTGTCTTTGGTGGCTGGAACAATAGTTCTGCCCGGACGATAACACGGAGCCATATAACTAATATTAGTAATACGCAGCATGTACGATATAAGGAAATGATCAGTAACATCATCACTTTGAGGTACGATATCTATATTCGTAAGATCAATTCCATGCGATATAATTAAATCTAGCGTATGATTAAAACGATGAGTGGGCCCGGTGACGTTTTGCTTGACTCCAAAAGAGTTTATTAGGTCAGTAAACGCAAGTCCTAACGCATCATTTGTATTATCAACGTGAATGTTAAAATCTCCGACAATTATCACTTTATCAACATTAACCAATAGATCTGAGAGGAAATCTGCAAATTCTTTTAGGAAATTTGTATATGGCCCTGGCGGTCTATAAACAGTAGCCAGAGCAAGAGATAGGAGAGATTTCTTTTGCATATCTAACACTGTAACATTAAGCAGAAGTATTTCGAATGAGTTAAACCTCCTGTATCCTGTTTTCTGAGTAACATTGAGAATATCACTATATATTGTTGCCACACCGCCGCTACGACCAGTCTGACGGGGCTCATGTTTATAACAGTAGCTTGGTGGAGTAGACTCATTTAGACCAAAATATTCATTTGGTTTCAGCCAGGTGTCAGTCAGGCAGAGTACATCAAAATTATTATCTGTGATCATTTCATTTACAATAACTGCTTTGGGTGCGAGTGATCTAATATTTAGGAGCCCAAGCTTTAAAAATTGTTTTTGTTCATTTATTTTGCATTTTTATGGTTTAATCATGATCAGATTTTTTCTAGATCCTGCATTAAATTTATATTTTGACCTCGTTAGTGAAATAAATTATTTTGTAACATTATCTTAACTCTCATTTTTTACATTCGACATTGGTAATATAAATGAGATGTATAAGTCCATTCATATTGTTTTGTAACATTATGAATGTCTTTACTCACATTTTTACGTTCAACATTTGTAATAATCAGAAATGTTTCTTGAGCAGCAAATCAGCATATTAGAGTGATTTCTGAAGGATCATGTGACACTGAAGACTGGAGAAATTATGCTGAAAATTCAGGTTTGGATCAGAGGAATAAATTGCATTGAATATGTATTCTAATAGAAAATGGTTATTTTAGATTGTAATCATTTTTCCAATATTACTGTATTTGCAGTAATTTTTCAGTAAATGCAGCCATGGTTGAGGAACCAGTGCTGCTGGTCATAATTAACTGTAGGGAAGTTCTAGCAGGTGATTAATTTATTAATTAATATTATCTATATATAAAGATCAATATTATAAACTTAACAACTTTATTACATAAAATATATTATTTTTACATGTATTATTTTTATTATAATTTTACAACTTATTGTAAACTTATTGACAGAATTTTTGTGTGTGTGATTATCATTGTTTTATCATATTCCTCTTCCTGGTGTTATGCAACAGCAGCATTGTCTGGAGCAAATTCTTTGTAGCACACAACTTCCAGTGGGGTTATACTTTATAAACATGGCTTTACTTCTCTTGTTCTCTTTTATTCTCTCACAGGAGAAGAAAGCCAGAATCTGGGTCCTCCTCCGTCTGTAGACGAGGCCGCCAACACACTGATGACGCGACTGGGGTTCCTGCTCGGGGACAAAGTGAACGAAGGGCCTGGTGAAGCACAGTACAGCATGGAGGAACAAGATGACCCTCAGGTTTGAGACACACATTTGGTGCTCTCAGCCACCCATACTCCATCCAGTCTTTCTCATTATTAATTTAAAAATAAAGTGAGATTTTGGCCTAGTGATGGTGGGAGGTGCTGCTCTGCAGCCCAGGGTTTTGTCAGTGGATGGCTCCCCTCCTCAGAAACAGATATTCTTGCTCTCTAAATCTTGACAGATGTTCCTGGGTTTTGGATGAACAGCAGCAGTTTGCACTGGTATATCCGTGCAGTTCAAGTCTAACTAGGCATGTCTCAGACAGCAGATGCTGAAAACCCTGCCGCTAGTCTATTTACAGTCCACATTGATCTTAGCCATGATTCTCCAGTGAACATCTGCTTTTGGGTTTGAGTGTGCTTATTAACCAGAGATTCAAGTCAGAAAAACTGAATCCAACATGTGCTCAATTCAATATACAGTACATCAGTATTATATTAATGATGTCAGACGAAACAAAATCTAGCACTGTAAAAATTAGATTTTATTTGTAATGGAATTAATTGCTTGATTATACTGATTATTTAATCTCATTCATTTAATTTGTCAATGCATTAAATCAGACAAGTAAATATATTTTTAATATATATTTTAACAAAAAATATTTTGTATATGTATTATAGCTAATTTAATGTTAAATAATTATATTTATATATAAACACTTTTTATATACAAATAAAAGGTATTTAAAATAATTTATTCACCCCCATGTCATCCAAGATGTTCATGTCTTTCTTTCTTCAGTCGAAAAGAAATTAATGTTTTTGAGGAAAACATTTTAGGTTTTTTCTTCATATAATGGACGTCAATGGGGATCATCAGGTTTAAGGTCCAAATTGCCTTGTCTAATGAAACGAATGGTCATTTTCTAAAAAATACTAATTTACATACTTTTTAACCATAAATGCTTGTCTTTCACTAGCTCGACCTCATGCATTATGTAATCACGTTGGAAAGGTCATGCGTGACGTACCGACCCACTGTTTACAAAGAGAACGTGCAAAGAAAGTTAAACGCCCCTTAAAAAAATTTTTTTTAAATTAAACGACATCAAACGATTTTGGAGTTGGAGGAGAAAATTAGTTTTTTGCCCTACCCTACCTTTTTGAACCAAAGTACACAGATGAAGACCTAACCACACGTGACTTTTTTTTTTTTACGTGATTACGTAATGTGTGAAGTTGTGTACGTGCATCGTAAAGCTAGTGCAAGATGAGCATTTGTGATTAAAAAGTATACAATTTTTATTTATTTTTAAATTTTTTTAAGAAAATGACAGATTTTTTTGCTAGATAAGGCGTTTATTTCTCAACTGGGATCGTGTAGAGCCTTTTTAGAGCAATCTGGACCTTAAACCTGTTGATCACCATTGAAGTCCACTATATAGAGAAAACTCCTGCAATGTTTTCCTCAAAAACCTTCATTTCTTTTTGACTGAAGAAAGAAAGGAACACGAACATCTATGATGACATGGGAGTGAGTAAATTATCAGGATTTTTATACTGGAAGTGAGTAACAATTAAACCCTAATTAAAACAATTATTTGCAAAAGCTCCTAACACATCTGTTATGCCCCGTCTAGGGGTAAAGGACGCAACATGAAATGAGAGAGTGGAAGCGAGGAATTCAAAATGGCATTTTGAGCTCTTGAATGTAGCGCTTGTTCGAACATTCCTGCTGGTTAAAATCAGAAGTGTTTCATTCCCTCTTAATTGTTCTGAGTTCAGCTCGACCTCATTGATCCGACACATAGTTGAGTCCAGGAATGTATCGCACAAGGCAAGGCTCCTGCTGTCCACAGCAGGCCAGAGCTGCTCGAGACCTCCACTGAGTTATTTTAGAGGCTGGACCCTGCCAAGCAAGGGTGGTCACTGAAAGGCCACAATTTCTGAAACCCCGATTCCGAGCCAGTCTCTCCCACGCACACTGAACCCTGAATTGGACAAAAAGGTGTAGAGCTATTTAGACACATTTGGGAAGTTATTGAGTCTGAGATCTGACTTAGAGCCACTGCTGGTTCATAGTGAAAAGAAATGTGAAGTATTATTTTTCATGGGTTTTCAGTCGGTCGTAGTCAATGTTCCAATGAAGGTGGTTTTACAGTGTGCCTCAAATCATCAAAACAGTTTTACACACAAAGAAAACGATTTCTGAGTGCACATTTAAAGAAAAACAAGGTCAATTTCACAGTAAAAGAAACATATTTTTTGATTATTGGAGTATATTTGACAAGAACATACTGTTTCAGTCTTTCTAATCTACCGTTTTGCCTGTCGTTTCTTTGTACTGTAACTGATTGTGAAAATTGACACGTTTTTTTTTTTTTTTTTTTTTTTTTTAGTGTTCTTAGTGGTAAACCTGGATAAAACCCTAGTTTTGAAATCAGAATCTTGCTCTGATCCACAAATTTATCCTTAAATTGTTGTTTTTATGAAAGAACATCCTCTTGGTTTGCAGTTTGGTCTCTTTTGGTTGTCATCTAAAACAACTTCTGGACAGAAGTACCAGTGACTGACTGAAATTCATCTCCGTCTGTTTGAAGTCATTAATGAGGCCTCCACCGCAGACCCAGAGTCAGACATGAACTCGCTTAACCACCTATTCTTTCCATGTCTCTTTTCTACTCCCTCTTTACTTTTTTTGCTTTCATTATCATTCTTTTTGTCTGTTTATGTTTCTCACTTTGTCTTTCTCACTCTCTCTTCCCACTGGGTAAAATGATCCACCATCTTGGTGGGGTTTTGTAGCTCATGTCTTGTCGCCGACCGCAGCATGCCATAATAATACACTAATTTCTCTCCTCTTTCCATTTGGTTGAAAATTCAAAGTTCTCTCAGTCATATACCATAAAGCCAATAACGTTGTATTAAATTACATAATATTGAGTCACAGTGGAAAAATAGTTTAAGTCAGCCCAGGCCATAAAAAGAGATAATTCCACATGAGTGTGCAGTCCTCAGCAGAAATATGGGACAGCACTGTATCATTAAATACCAGTCAGCAGATTTGCACTTCTGTGGGCATTTTTATGTGTGAAAGTCATTCAACGGTGCTGCTTTTCTGGAATAGGATCCTCAAATACTGTATAAGCAGTGGTGCACTGATCTAGGAAAACAATCCTTCAGTATGCTACAGTTCTGCAGTGTAACAACGAGTGAACATTTGGCCGCCTCCTTGAAACATAAGCATGTAAATGTCAATGGTTTGTACAAATATTCTAATGTAAATTGTCATTGAATTGAATGGAACAATACAAGTTAAAGTGGTTTTACTAATGACACAAATTTGTTCTGTTAGTGTTTATATTTTTAGAAAATCATGCAAAATCCTTTGCATATGAATATGATCATCGTTTTTCTATCTGTTATTCCTCAACATAATAATAATAATAATAAGAATAAAAAAGTCCTATAAATAATAATTATAAAAATAATTATAGATGTTATTATAACTAATAATAATAGTAGTAGCAGTTGTTATTATTATTATTATTATCGTTGTTATTATTATTTACCATGTTATAATTAATTATATTCCCCTTATAATTTCATCATAATATTATAATATAATAATAATGTATTATATCATAATACATTTATCATTATAATACAAATGTATAATAAGAATAATATACTAATACTACTGCTACTACTACTATACTAATAATGATGATGATGATGATGATAATTATAATAGTAATAAAATGAATAATAAAAATCATATAAACAAATAAATAAAAGTTATTAATAGTAGTAGCAGTAGTAATAATAATGGTTTATTTATTGATCTTTCTATTGAGCTCACATATAGGTATGAGGTATAGTTCTGGGCTGATATTTGTAATACAACTTGGAGCTCGATTATGAACCAATGCGATTTCACTTTGGACGGACAAGCCAGGGCTGCAAATTAGAAACCGAGCAACAATTGTCATTTCCGTTCATTGCTTGTCATTCTTGTGGCAAGTTAGGAGAAACACTGTAACTCTGTTGGAGTTACTGTAGTTCTGTAACTCTGAAATTTCAAGGATGAAATTCTCCTTCTTCTGATGTTCAGGGCATCTCCATGACCCAGAGGATCAGCCCATGCTCCAGCTTAGCTAGCAGCACAGCGTCGCCCCCTGCTGGCAGCCCCTGCTCCACGTTGCCCGCTGGAGCCCCGGGTAACATGGGCACCAGAGACTGTGCTTACGGATCCATCACGAGTCCCACCTCCACCCTGGAGAGCCGAGACAGCGGCATTATAGGTCAGAGACATTCTGTGGCTTGTTTTAGGAACAGAAATAAATGTTAATCATTGATGTACGTACATATACAAAAATGACCGTTCAAAAATGTCCGTTTCAAATCTTCCTTTGCTTTCTTGCAGCAACGCTCACGAGTTACTCAGAGAATGCCGAGCACGGAGGAAAACACAGCGAGGGCTCACGGGGCAGCCTCAAACTCTGGCAGGCGCAGAAGTCAATGGGTGCAGACTCCTTTCTTTATCGGGTGGATGAAAACATGGCCGCTTCCACATACAGCCTCAACAAAATCCCAGAGAGGAGTCTGGAGCATTCCGTCTCTCACTCCGCCCACTCCATCCCCCTCTACCTCATGCCCCGCCCCAACTCTGTGGCCGGTAAGTTTCCACACCTGTCAGAATACTGCATGAATATGTCAGAATATTGTATGTCTAAGTATTATGTGAAATATCAGTGTGCAGTATAATTATTTACAATTTTTATTGTTTTGGAAACTTTTGCCAGTCAAGTCAATGAGTGAAGAAAGTGTTATCCAGTGTGTACAGTCCAATTTTGGCAATTATAATAAAAAAAATTGCATGCTATAGTATATGTGCATACTGCCAAAATAGTATTATGCCAGTAGAAGCATACCTTGTTAGAATAGATTTTTCATAGTAGCATCGAACCAAGATATATTTAAATATAGAAATACATTTAATATAGAAATGTATAAATAATTTAATTGTTAATATAAATAATAATACTCAAATTATAAATAAATTAATATAATAATGCATCTAGAATGAAAATAAATCTGAATTAATGTAACCATAATTTAAGCCCACAGTTAGTCTACTCTACTATATTACATATAGTTTAGGCTACTTAACAATGTTGCATCATATTCTTTACAAATCAAATCAAATCAAATCACTTTTATTGTCACATCACCACAGCACGTGTGCCTTCGTGAGTGAAATTCTTGAGAGCGTGCTCCAGACACTGCAAAAACAATTTACATATAGACATTACCATACATACGTACAGACTTATACAGATGACAATGTGTAATATACACATACATATACTCAGTACACACAGTGTACTATTAGACAGACATACAGTTACCGATACACATTATACACAGTATGTAGTACACATTCTACGTTATATACACACAGTAATATGCGAAGATGCAGCAGATTATATATAAACCGGATGTGCAAATGTCATGGATGTGCATTGGGTGGTATCCGGTGCTGGCAAAAAGATTGTTGTATTTGTGCAGTAGTGTACTGGTAGTCCAGTTTGAACTGTATGGGATTAAAGTGCAGTGCGTATACTGTAAAGTGGGATTATGCTGTAGGTATATTAGTTTTGACTGTTCATTAGCCTGATAGCCTGAGGAAAAAAGCTATCCCTCAGTCGGCTAGTGCGGGATCGGATGCTGCGGAGACGTCTTCCTGAGGGCAGCAGAGAGAGCAGTCTGTGGGACGGGTGGCTGGAGTCACTGATGATCCTCCGGGCTTTCTTTATACACCGCCTGGTGTAGATGTCCTGGAGGGAGGGAAGCTCACCTCCAACAATGTGACGGGCAGTTCGCACGACCCTTTGCAGAGCTTTGCGGTTGCCAGCAGTGCTGTTTCCAAACCAGGCGGTGATGCAGCCTGTCAGGATGCTCTCCACAGTGCAGGTGTAGAATGATCTGAGGATGCTGGGGTTCATTCCAAACTTCCTCAGCCGTCTCAGGAAGAAGAGGCGTTGGTGTGTCTTCTTCAGCACTGCATCTGTGTGAGCGGACCATGTGAGATCCTCAGTGATGTGAACACCGAGGAATTTGAAGCTGTTTACTCGCTCCACAGGTGTCATGTCGATGGTGATGGGTGTGTGTTCTCTGCTCTGTCTCCTGAAGTCCACCACCAGCTCCTTGGTCTTGTCGATGTTGAGTGAGAGGTGGTTCTCTTGACACCATTTAGTCAGGGTTCTCACCTCCTCTCTGTAGGCCGTCTCATCGTTGTCAGTGATCAGGCCTATCACCGTTGTGTCGTCAGCAAATTTGACGATGACGTTGGAGCTGTGTGTTGCTGTACAGTCGTGTGTGTACAGGGAGTACAGGAGTGGGCTGAGGACGCAGCCCTGAGGAGCACCAGTGTTGAGGGTCAGCGGGGATGAAGTGTTGTTGCCCATTCTGACCACCTGACATCTGCCTGTCAGGAAGTCCAGGATCCAGCTGCACAGAGATCCGTTTAGTCCCAGAGTCTGGAGCTTCTCAACCAGTGTGGCAGGCACTATGGTATTGAATGCTGAGCTGTAGTCCACAAACAGCATTCTCACATAGGTGTTCTTATTTTCCAGGTGGGAGAGAGCAGTGTGCAGGGTGAAGGCAATAGCATCGTCTGTGGAACGGTTTCTGCGATATGCAAATTGTAGGGGATCCAGTGAGTCAGGCAGCACAGAGCAGATGTAGTCTTTGATGAGTTTCTCAAAGCACTTGCTGAAGATGGGTGTCAGAGCAATGGGCCTCCAGTCATTCAAGCATGTGATTTTATTTTTCTTTGGTATGGGCACAATGGTGGATTTTTTGAAGCATGCGGGAACCACAGACAGAGAGAGGGAAAGGTTAAAAATGTCTGTGAAAACCCCGGCCAGTTGGAATGCGCATGCTCGGAGCACACGGCCTGGGATGCCATCGGGACCCACAGCCTTGCGGATGTTCACCCGTCGGAAGGATCGGGTTACATCTGCGACAGAAAAGGAAAGTGCGCTCGCCTCTTCTGCTACAGCCGCGGGAGCGCGCTCTGTGTGGGCGGTGTTGTGAGCCTCGAAACGAGCATAAAAGTTATTAAGTTCGTCCGGTACAGAGGCGGCAATGTTCACAGTAGCTGGTTTATTCCCTCTGAAATCTGTGATGTTGTTGATACCCTGCCACATGCTTCTTGCGTTGTTGGTTTTGAATTGTTCTTCAACTTTGTTTTTATATTGTCGTTTGGCAGCTTTGATTGATTTCCTGAGATCGTAACTGGCTTGTTTGCGATCGTCAGAGTTTCCGGATTTAAAGGCAGATGTCCGCGCTGACAAGGCTGCTCGAACATCGCTGTTAATCCACGGTTTTTGGTTGGGGTAGATGCGGATTGTTTTTGTCGGTACTACATCCTCTACACACTTCCTGATGAAACACGTTACAGTATCTGAGTACGCCTCTATGTCGTCATCAGACGCTGCCCGGAACATGTCCCAGTCCACGTGATCAAAACAGTCCTGTAGTATAGCGTCTGATTGGTCCGACCAGCATTGAATTGTCCTGAGGGCGGGTGCTTCTCGTTTCAGTTTCTGCCTATAAGCAGGCAGGAGCAGAACGGAAGTGTGGTCCGATTTGCCGAAAGGTGGGCGGGGGAGCGATTTGTAGGCGTCCCGGAATGGAGAGTAGCAGTGGTCCAGTACACGATCACCACGCGTGTTGATGGTGATGTGTTGAAAGTATTTTGGAGCTATTGTTCTGAAGTTGGCTTTGTTGAAGTCCCCCGTAACAATAAACGCTGCGTCTGGGTACGCGGTTTCCTGCTCGCTTATATTCCCATACAGTTCCTTAAGTGCCTGGTCTGTGTTGGCTTGAGGGGGAATGTAAACAGCTGTGATTATGATCGCTGTAAATTCCCTCGGTAGCCAGAATGGTCGACACAGAAGCATATGAAATTCCAGATCAGGGGAGCAGGAGGATTTAATAGAGTGTAGGTTCCTTTCATCACACCACGAGTTGTTGATAAATAAACAGACGCCCCCACCTCTGCTTTTCCCTGTGAGCTCTTTCGTTCTGTCCGAGCGGTGCACGGAGAACCCCGTGAGCTCGATGGCTGAGTCTGGAACCACTGCCGACATCCAGGTTTCTGTGAGGCAAATAATGCAGCAGTCCCTTGTTTCCCGTTGGTATGAGATGCGTGCCCGCAGTTCACAGAGTTTGTTGTCCAGTGACTGAACGTTAGCCAGCAAAATAGTTGGGAGAGGAGGTCGGAGGGGACGGCGTCTGAGTCTGACAAGGACGCCGGCTCTCTTCCCCCTTTTCCGGCGGCGTTTCTTCGGTCGCGATCGTGCAGCCCAGACAAAGGGCTCTGATGCGGTGTCTGTAAACAAGGCGCCGGCGTTCAGGAACTCAAAGTCCGGTTTGCGTTGCGCGACGAAGGAACCAATGTTTATTATTATTATTATTATTATTATTATTATTATTATTATCATTAATAATGATAATAATGAACGACAATGAACGAATGATAATATATATGAATGATAATAATGATAATAATGATAATTGAATGATAATAATGAACGACATTATTATTATTATTATTATTATCATTATTTCTGTTGATATGGTTATAAAAAATGATAAGAAATATAATTTGTTAACCTAACTGTAGGCTTCATAAATTATGGTCACATGAATTAAATGGTTAAGCATGTGTTCGATCAGATTTTAAAGGCGAAGCTATCCATTTTATAAACATTCAATTTACTTTATCTTGCTAATTTCCTATAGATATATATATATATGTGATAATATATGTGCCTATACCTAAATTGCTTTACTTCCTTTGAATCATTTCAGTTGTTATTTAACCCTGGATTAACTGTAAAATGGCAGAAACCTCCATATTATGCTGAGCTAGTGAAGACCCAGTCCAGCATACAAATCCTGTTGGTTACACACAGTCACATTCATCTTTCACCACGTGTGAATATTTGGAGTCAGCTCTGTGTGAAACTCATTCAGATGAGGCTCTTTGAACACTTCTGTTCATGAATGGTGAACTGCGGAGACAGGAAATATCCCACATAATCCAGACTCTAAAAGTCAACTGACACGTGTTTCCAATTCCCTTAAAATGTCAAGGTCAGTAAAAGCACATAGTGATTACTGTGAGAGCTATAGAAGTGGCCCTCTTCTCAGCTTTGTGGGCCATTTGAGCTCTGGAGTGGCTCCTAGCTCCTGATGCTACCCCGTTATAACAAAGCAAGGACATCTGCGTGAATCTCCTCCAGGTTTTATGAAGGATTTGTGCTGCTGGTTTTGGATCCACATGTGAGAAAATAGCATCAAACTCAGTAGCTCAGTTTCATGTACTTTAGTTTTTTTTTCACTGTCAGCTTTGGATTTTTGAAGGTTTGCTATGAGAAATTTCCAATATAAAGTAAATTAAATGTTCATAAAATAGTCCTGCCTTGGAAAAGTCTGATTGAGCAAAGCAAGCTTTGTTTAATTAATGTGACCATCACTGGTTTATTTATTCAGCCTATACAGTTAGGTTAACAAACTATAATGCTTATCATTCTTTATAATTACCGTAACAACAACAGCAATAATAATAATAATAATGGTAAGAAGAATTTTACATAATGTATTAATTATTATTTTGCTCAATCCATTATTATTATTATTATTAATTTGAGAATTGTTGTTCATGTTAACAATCCATTTATTTAGATTTTTTTTTTTTATCTTTGAACATATGGTTATGAAGTTGTTTATTTCAATAAATTCACCAGTGTCTTTCTGATTTTTTTAAATATTCAAATTAACATAACTTCAAAGTGGCATGCAAAAAAGTATTAAAAGCACCATAAAAATAAGGGTGAGTAAATGGTGACAAAATTAAATGAAAGAAGGACTGTAAATGTGACGTGTATATGACAAGACGTCTTCTCACATACTCCCAGCATGCACTTTAATGAAGTGCATGTAGTTGGCGGCAGAAGTGAGTGTATGATGTGATCTCTTTGTCTTTTCTCCTACTCTCTCTCATGCTTTCTCTCTTCTTACTCATGCAAGCTCGCCTCTCACGCTTTTCCTGTCTTTCACTCTCTTCCCTCACACTTTTAATTTCTTTCTCTCCTTATCCCACCCACTCATTCCCACACCTCCTCTCTGTTTCTCTCCGTTTTTCTTTCATTCCATCTTCCCCTTTCAAAATCTGCCTGATCTCCGAGTTTTACACCTTAAGCCTTTTTTTAAGGTGGAAATGGCTAATCTAATCGCCTAGTAAAAGATACGTTATGTTTATCTTCCATATAGTATTCTGTAAGGACACAAACAGAAAACAAATTTAGAGATAAGTAGATGTGCACATGTTCAGACATTTGGTGTAAAATGCAGACGTGCCTTCTGGACCAGCGCCACGGTGGGACTGTAAAACACCAGTTCAGTTGATGGGAGCCCAAGTCATTGTGACGCATTTCAAGCGGCTGTAAATCCAGCAACACAGTCATGCCAGCCAGACAGTCTGCAGTGCAGATGGAGGTGGTGGGGTTGGCCAGGCGAAATGCTGGTGTCTGGGATATTTTTTTACATTTTACAATGGTAACCATAGTTTTGCCAATATACAGTTAACGGTGCCTGGATAAGTCTCATGAGGCCTGTTCACAAAAGGAACGATGCCTAAAAATAGCTATATATAAGCGTCCACACCAATAGATAATAATGTTCTGTTTATTTTTAGCATGTTGCAGTTATATAGTCTGCCACTTTAAAAGCTTGAGCTCTTTAAAGGGTCATGAAACCCCCTGTTTTCAGCACTAGGCTTTCACACCTTAGATCTGAAAAAGACTCCAGAAATGGGCGTGTACAACTGTGGAAAAGTGGGTGTGTAGAGGGTGGGAAGAGGGGAGAAAACAACCAATAAAACACAGACCCACAACACACTCATTATACAGACAGATGAATATTAAAATATACTTAAAACAGAAAGAATAAAGGCATAGTTACTTTTTGTTTACTCTTCTTTGGATTTTCTCTCTGCGTGCTCCACGTGTTGTCATATTAAATATTGTTGCGGTCATGTTCACAGAAATGAACTGACAGCGTGAAGCTCTTTCATGAAATTTGATTTCTCCGCTGTAAAATGAGCTCATGCATAATCCAGCGCAGTGATTGGATGGTAAGAGTTCATTCTCATGAATGAACTCATAGGTGTACATAGAGGAGGGCATTCAGGAGAGTGAACATCAGGAAGGCAGCAGGACCAGATGGCATCACAGGTCGGGTTCTGAAGGCCTGCGCTGACCAGCTAGCACCGGTGTTCACCGAGATCTTCAACCTCTCCCTGGAACAGTCCATAGTCCCCTCATGCTTTAAGCAGTCCACCATTGTTCCTGTCCCCAAGAAACCGCAGCCCACCTGCCTAAACGACTATCGCCCTGTAGCCCTCACATCAGTGGTGATGAAGTGCTTTGAGAGACTGGTCAGAGACTTCATCATTGCATCACTACCAGACACACTGGATCCACTACAGTTTGCATACAGGCATAACCGCTCCACGGAGGATGCCATCTCACACCTCCTCCACACCACAACAAGTCACCTGGACTGCAGAAAAGGGAATTATGTAAAAATGCTGTTTGTGGACTACAGTTCAGCGTTTAACACCATAATTCCCTCCACACTCACCTCCAAGTTGGAGGTCCTTGGTCTCAGCACATACTTGTGCCAATGGATCTCCAGCTTCCTGAAGGACAGACAGCAAGCCGTACGGATGGGTAAACACACCTCATCCTCCATCACCCTAAGCACTGGAGCCCCTCAAGGTTGTGTTCTGAGCCCCCTGCTGTACTCACTGTACACTTATGACTGTGTGGCCACTTCCAACTCCACCACCATCATCAAGTTTGCTGATGACACTGTTGTGTTGGGCCTGATCTCAGACAACAACGAGACGGCCTACATACAGGAGATTAAGAACCTGGAGAGTTGGTGCCAGGTGAATAGTCTACACCTGAACATCAGCAAAACTAAGGAGCTGATAGTGGACTTCAGTACGACGCAGGAGCGGTCATACCAGCCGATCACTATCAACGGGACTCCAGTGGAGAGAGTGGACAGCTTCAGATACCTGGGTGTTCACATCACGTAGGACTTGACTTGGTCCTGTCATACCAGCACCCTGGTGAAGAAGGCCAGGCAGCGTCTGTACCATCTGAGACGCTTAAGGGACTTTAGACTTCCCTCTCGGGTGCTTAAGACTTTTTACACCTGCACCATCGAGAGCGTCCTGACGGGCAGCATCACTTCCTGGTTCGGGAACTGCACTATGCAGGACAGACGAGCCCTCCAGAGGGTGGTGCGTTCAGCGGAACGTACCATCCACACCGAGCTCCCTGACCTGCAGGAGATCTACAGCAAGCGGTGCCTGACCAGGGCCAGGAAGATAGTGAAGGACCTCAGCCATCCCAACAATGGACTCTTTTCTCTGCTGCGTTCAGGGAGGCGCTTCCGCTGCATGAAGGCGAACACAGAGAGAATGAGGAGGAGCTTCTTCCCGCAGGCCATTCGGAGTCTTAACCTCTCTCCACTCTAAGCACATCACCCCACACTTCCACTTTGCGCATTTTCATTACATCTGCACTAATTTGTAGAAGGTCACGTAAGGATAAATGAGTGGGACTTACATACCATTTGTCTTTAGTATTCCTTTTACTCACTTACACACTTTACTGCACTGCACAGCACACAGACACTTTATCACTGACATACACTTTACTTTTACAGAATCTATATAGAATCATATTCTATTTTATTCTTCATATCTATTTTATTCTCATATCTATTTGTTATTTTATTTTATTGCTAGTTTATTTCTATATATATGTTTACTGTACTTTTTCTATTTGCTATTTGTATTTTTGTAAACTTGGTTTTTTCTTAATTTTGTTGGACAGTCGTACAATACATTTCACTACATGTCGTACTATGTATGTATATGTATGTGACAAATAAAATTTGAATTTGAAAATTTGAATTTGAATAAAACTGAGAATAGCTCAGAAAACTGATGATGTTGACATGTACTCATTAGCCATGGCAGCCAATCACCACTCCAGATTAACTTTTCGTGACTTAGGCTCAACGGAAGAACGAAATTGCTCCAAAAAATAAAAAAATAACCACTTTTTCCTTAATAATAGAAACAATGAGTGCTATTGTTGTTTTCACTGATGTGCAACCTGTTCATATATGTTAACATCTCAAAAAATGTGTTTTAGGGTTTCATGACCCTTGGAGATTTGACTGGATTTACAGTCGTAAGATTAAAGGTGCAGGTGATTGTCTTCAGAAACATTTTTTGTTATTCTGGTTGAAAGTCTCTTCATATACCTATAGCAATCATTAAGTTAAGTGGTCTAAATGTATTTATCTGTATTTATATATTCTGTGGAAGGCGTGGGACCAAGAAATGTTCGTCCAATCAAAACACTGTCCGAGCGTTTTACTAGAGAAATGTGAAGTGTGACATAATATACCTCTGTAAATAAATACAATTTAAATTCATGTCTCGCACACGTTAATGCCCTTTGTATGGAACATACGCTCGCTTTGAACTGGAATCGTGGCGGAATATCTGCTGATGTCCACTTCGCAGGGCACTTATTACGGTCGAATAGAGCAACCGTCGGACGTGATAAGATATGAAATGTGCAGAGCAGGGAGGGTGCAAGGACTGTAATTGGGAACCGTTGATGTAGCCTATTGCTGTAATTTAATGTTGTCTCTGGTATTCTGCTCTGTGAGCGTATGTGCGTTCAGGGGGCGTGGCTTTTGACGCCGATTGCAGGGAGGGTGGGACGTTCGCTTTCAGTGCTATCAGGCTAAAGTTAGCATTTTCTGAGATCTCATACTGCACCTGTAATTGTAACCTTTTTCAAATCGGAAACTATAGCTGCCGAATTTTGACATCTTTCCCAGCTTTTGCAAACTTTGTCATTGATAGAGTGCTGCAGCTGTGACACAAAAACCCAGAAAACTATTTCGCCACTGGTTCCTTCGAGATTTTCCTAAGGGTTTTTATAACGTTTTTTTTTTTTAATAAGTCGTGGTCAACAATGCTTAACGATACTTTGATGTTTTTTCAACATTCTTATTTAGTTTCATATTAGAAACGTACACTTTAAAATTAGTGTTTTACAGTATAGGTATGTGTATTTCACATTGTAGAGCAAAACATCAAAGTATCATCAAGTTATGTTTACCACAGAGCTTATTTTACTCATGAGTTGTATGAAAACCAATAGGAAAATCTCAAGAGAACCACTGGCGAATTAGTCTTCTGGGTTTTGACGTCACTGCTGTAGTTCTCTAAAGTTCCCGCTCAAACGTGATGTTCTCTTAGGGGAGGTTTAAATGACTAAACTGTTGTTCCATGCATGTAACCAACAGGAAGTTGCCATTTGTACACATGTACCATGGGGCCATGGATGGCTTTTTGAAATCTGTCTTCGATTAAACACATTAGCAGAGAACGAAAGGCTTTCCTTAGTATGTGGCACCTTGCACCTTACTTTGATGGTGTCCACTTGTCCATAACACCAGTGGTAACACTGCCACAGTAATAGCTGTTGATAAATAGTTTCAAAAGCTCTCTCCAGCTGCTTTGAGGCGAGATCAATTCAGTGGCCACCCACTGTGTTCTTAATACACTTGTGTATGAAGCCGCCATGAACTTTCCTCCTCATTAGCAAAGAAAAAAAGGTGCTCAAAATTCATGCACGCATTTTCATGAAAGCTAATAACAACAAGCTTTAAGCAAACACAAGCTCTTATGAAGTTCGTAAAAGGGTTTGACTCATCATTAACAACAAACAGAACCATGGTATTACCATATTTTTGATAGTACTGATTATATCACTGTTTTCTTAGGAAATGCCTTGTATAATAGCTTGGAGTACCATGTTGTATCACCATTTGTAAGTCATTTTGAGCAAAACTTGTACCCTTATGAAAATTAACCATGGTTTTACTACAAATAAAACCAAAATAAACATGGCTAATACAGTTAAACCATGGTAACCGCAAATTAAGCGTTGTTTTGCAACACTGACCATATTTTAACCATGGTATATTTGTAGTAAAACTGTGGTTATACAAATGATAACCAATCTGCCAAAAAACATTTTTACTTCTATAATCATTTACTAACATGGTGTATATTCGGGTACAATCTTATATTATTTTTACCATGGTAAATGGTTTATTAAACAAAAATACTTCGTAGCTGAAGTTGAGAGTTGATTAATTTCAGGTGAAGTTAAACTGACTATACACACTTAGTAATGCTGTTGAAAACGTTCTCTGATTTTGGAACAACACACTCCTTCTGGAACCTGTTTGCTTCTTTTTAATAGCTTCTCTTCATTTGGTTGGCTGCTGAAATGAGGAAATGCATAATAAATGGTTTCTGTTTTTCCACTGTTATTGTTGTGCATTCTCCCTCTGTTGAATATGTATGTGGGTGGCATGAGTTTCAATAGTTTGTCAATCTCTCTCTCTCACTCGGTCTCAATTTTCAATTTAAATTCAGAATTTCAGTGTTCAATTGCAAAGTGCTTTATTGACATGAATATTTTAAATATAACATCACCCAAGCATCATTGCTCACACACACAAAAGGAAAAAAAATATATATATATTTTTTTAAATATTAATATAGCCTGATTTCCCCCCTCCCTCTCTCTTTCACAGCCACTAGTTCAGCTCACCTGGAGGATCTTGCGTATCTGGATGAGCAGAGACAGGCTCCACTGCGCACGTCTTTACGTATGCCACGACAAAACTCCGGTTCCAGCCGCTCTGAACAAGCTGACATGAGAGGTGTGTATATATTTTCCTAGATTTATTAAAGTGCCCCTATTATGCCATTTTTAAGGTTCCTAATATTGTTTTATGAGTCTCCTAAAACAGGTTTACATGCATCCAAGGTCAAAAAACATTTTAGTTTTCTCAAAAAATAGCTCTAATTTTTACTTCATTTCTAAATGATTCCTAAATGACTCGTGCGAAGCAGTTCGAAGAATCAGTCTCTCTAAACTGTGAGCCCTCGCTGCTGTGATTGGTCAGATGGCGCAGTCCTTTGTGATTGGTCTACCGCGTACAGCACGAATGACAGCCCATGGGCGGACATTATGCAAATGTATTGCTTCGTGACACACAGCACGAAGCAATTATTTTTAATTTTTTTTTATAGACAGTAACTTTATATATCGTGCACTTTCGGCTTCACAACTTTGCAGAAAGTTTATGTTCACATACTGCTACATGACACACTGCATGAAAGGTAATATTCGAAAAGGGGCACTTTAAATGTCCACTCTTCAATTCTTTCACTTCACCACCACCTTGTGCATATTACCATTCACAAGTGTAGACATGCCTACTCATTCTATGTAAGTCAAGTCACATTTATTTGTACAGCCCTTTAATACTGCTATTTAAAGCTGCTACAATCCGTATTGTATAATGTCGATATTAGTGCTGTCAAACGATTAATCACATCCAAAATAAAAGTTTTTGTTTACATAATATATGTATGTGTGCTGTGTATATTTATTATGTATATATAAATACACATGCATGAAAAATGTTTTGCTTATTAAATATATTTATTTATAATATAAATTATATGAATATAAATATACACATGTATATACATGTAAATATTTTCAAAATATATACTTTGTGTGTGTGTTTTATATATACATAATAAATATACACAGTACACATATTATGCAAACAAAAACTTTTTTGTATGCGATTAATCGCGATTAATCGTTTGACAGCACTATAGTCAAAATGTTCTTCAGTTATGAAACAAATACAATTTTAGGTGTAAAGCCGTTCTAAACAACCAATAGTGTCATTAATCAGCTCAGTTTAGTTCAATAGCAGTGCGAGTATTGAAAAGTTCATTAATTATGATGCAAACTATAAAGCAGCTCTATAAGATAACACAAAGAGAAATTATTTGACCAAAAAGTAAATCCAAACAAAGCTATATTTGATTTTTGATTTTTTTTTTTAATTGCTATCCTTTGTCTAGATTCCAGCTTAGCACAGATGTACCATTTTATTGAATACTTGTTGGCTGCTTTTCTCTCACTTCCTGCTCCAAACAGATTTTTTTTTTTTTAAAGAAGGAGAAAGTCATAAATTATATATTTTCATAACTCCAGTCTTGCATGCAAAACATAAATTCAGCCATTTCAGCTTGTTGGGGGTGTTGCTACTCATTTTACAGGCAAAGTGAAAAGCCATCATGTACACAAGGTGCTGTCGAAATATAGCCAGTTTAGTCTGAGAGAGGGTGGAAAATGGTTAATTAAATCTCAATTACGACTGGTGATTAACATAAGTGAACTCATGGGGAAACAAAATTAGAATTATACAAAATAATAGAATATGTCCCTTCTAAAATTAACATTTGCAATGTAGTGATGTCTGTGTGTGTGTGTGTGTGTGTGTGTGTGTGTGTGCGTGTTTGTCTTGCCTCTTGTACATCTGCTCTCCGCTACACAAAGCATGTCCCTTTAAAACCCTCAACACACTCTGCAGCTCTTCTGCGGATCACTCTCCCCCCTCGTCCTGCTGTTCTCGGTTTCCCCTTTGGACTGCCATAATCTGTCTCCTGTCCAGATCGATGTATTGACTTCCTATTAGCATTAGCTAATAATAACTCTTCACTATTTCAGAATGCATTAAAAGCCTTTTCCACCAGTAATAATCACTCTTAATGGAAAACATTTGGGGATGTGAACCTGCTATAGCTATACCATGAAA